>NC_067400.1:545849948-545992155 GCF_016432865.1 Antechinus flavipes | reverse complement strand
GTGCAGTACAGAAGGACTATGCAAGGGAGAAGCAAACCATATTGGTAACCACTCTCATTCCACCTCTCACTTTCTTGGAAAGCAAAATACAAAACCCTTGTAACAAACATCAACAGTAAATCAAACAAAAAGCTCATATTAGTTGTATCTGAAATCTTGCATCTTGACTCTATCCCATTTCTCTGAAGAGGTAGTCAGCATCAAAGGTACTCGGGAACCCTGACTGTTCCATTGCATTGACAGAGTTCTAAATTCTTTTGAGGTGGTTTGTTTTTAAAATATTTTTATTGCTCTTTATATAAAAATTGTCCTCCTGGTTTGGATCACTTCATCATGCACGAGTTTATACAAGTCTTCTCAGGTTTTTCTGAAATTGCTATCTTTTTGTTACTTCTTATTGCTCAACAATATTCTATTACATTCATATAACACGGTTTGTTCAGCCATTCCCCAAATGATGGGCACTCACTTTCTTTTAAGATCTTTGCTACAACAAATAGACTTGCTATTTTTATACATAAGGGGCTTTAGCCTTTTTCTTTTACCTCTTGAGGACACAGGCCTAGGAAGAATATCACTAAGTCAAAGACTAAGACCAGATTAGTGACTTTTTGATAGGATTCTGACCATTAACAACCTTTTCTCCCATCATAGACTTCCTACATGTTCACAAGCGGGGGGGGGGGGGGGGGGGGGGGGGGGGGGGGAGGAGCTCCAAGGCCTTAACTCATAGGACAAGAACGCTGGGGATATTTCTTATTACTGCAGTCTGGGCAAATCAACCCCGAATCATGGGGAAGGAGCTAGCCTGCTGTTGCTTTGGATGTCAGCAATGAAAAGAAAATCTTTCCTATGATTTCACTCCTTTTGCAACTCTTCCTCCTCCCCAGTAAAACCACTGAATTGTGGAATAGGAATTTCCTTTTATGTTAAATGCATTCAAATGAGAAAAATAATGCTATTTATAAAGAAAGAAAGAAAAGTCCCAACATAAACTTTTTTAAGCACTAAGAATTTTACAAACATTACCTCATTTGATCTCATTTATAGCTAATGAAAAGTGGTGAAAGCATTAATGAAGATATTCCCTTTATCAAGAGGTTTCTCAAATTGAATGAATACTGTAAAGGGTATTAAGGTTTGAGTATGGTTTATATTTCATCTCTACTACTGACCATTCCATCCCAAAAATTCTGTTATTTTTCTCTTTTCATTTGTTCTCTGACACTTCCTTTAATCTATCTAAATCTTATTCATCCCAGAGCAGCTTGCATTCCATCTTCTCTTTCTCTGTTCACACTGGCTCAAGGTTGAGGTCTGTCCTCTAAACTGCTCCAGCAAGACATTCTACATAGCTCAACTTAGCACATTTCCATATTGCTTCATCAATTGTTATCTATATCACGTGAGTATCTTATCTCCCTTACAGAGAGTATAATCAACCAAAATGTTTGGCTGAATACACATTCCATGTACAGCTCTGTAACCTTTCTGTAACCTTTTATTTTATTTTACTTTTTAAATAAACTTTGTTTTCAGGGCAACTAGACAGCATAGTGGATAGAGGCCCTGATGTCAGAAGGATATGAGTTCAAAGCTAAATTCAGACACTTAAAACTTGCCAGCTGTGCGATCCTGGGCTTTGGCACTTAACCACAACTGCTTCACACACACAAAAAAAAAACTTCATTTTCCCCACCAACCCAATGCTAAGCAAATATGAGATGCTCAATTAATACCCATTCAAATAGTTAGGTTAAAGGTTTTCTAGCAAAATGTTATTATTGTTTAAAATTCCCTTTATTGCAATAAATATAAAAATTCATTAGCCACCTATATATTCTTCCCAGCATTAGATGTTTTCAAGTATCTCCTTCTACTAAAGAGTTATATTTTATTTAAGTATTAAATATTTAAATATGATTTTAAAATCTGTAATTTTTTTTCTCTTCCCACAAGTGCTCACTTATTTTTTTTTCTAGAATCAATCTCACTGTGTTTGCATCTTACTCATGCTCCCAGTCTTTGTGGAGCTATTTTTTTTTTTTTTTTTTGTATGAAAGTTGAAATCCCTCTAGTGTCCTAAACAATTCTACTGCAACCTGAGAAGCCTGGGCCCACTGAAGGGATGGGAGGCTCATATTTCCATGAGCCTCCCAGGACAAAAGGACCATGCTTGGAGGAGGAGACGTCAGCCTGGAATCTTTCAGTTCTTACGTAGGTCACCTGTTCAGCCAAGCTACAAATCTGCACTGGGAGTGGCTGCTTAGGGAAGATATTTGGCCATCCTTCTCCTTGGGAAGCAGAGAAGGCACAGAGAACAAAAAATTTCTCAGAATTGCTGTGTGATGAATGGCAAAAGTGAGCAAGAACTTGACACTAAGCTGCATATTGGGAAGCACAGGACATAACATTTCCCATACCATGTTATATAGCCTTGGAAAGTGGCACACTAAATCAACAGACCAAATGGGCTTATCATCTGACATTTTACTCATAAGGGAACTCTCTCTGTGTATCACAAACTCTCCCTTTCTTAATTCATGATTGGCTATGGCCCACCAAATTCAGCATCTAATAACTAATGATAGTAATGAGCCTTTCTGTTACCTACATATTCACTTCACCAAAGTCAGACAATACAGTTAATCTGTAGGCCCCTGCTAGAGAGAGAGAGAGAGAGAGAGAGAGAGAGAGAGAGAGAGAGAGAGAGAGAGAGAGAGAGAGAGAGAGAGAGAGAGAGAGAGAGAGAGAGAGAGAGAGAGAGAGAGAGAGAGAGAGAGAGAGAGAGAGAGAGAGAGAGAGAGAGAGAAAGCTTTTCTGGCATGGAAGGTCTTGCCAATGCTTGTTAACACTTTCCCAATTACTGTCTTTTCTCCCAGGTATACTCCATTGGCCTAGCTTCTGATTACCCAGGTTTGCCTCTAGGCTCCCTGAAACACTGGGGAAAAGCCTGGGTGAAGGATGGTAAGTATAATGGTTATAAAATAACTGAATCAATATTTTGTCAAGCATTTATCATGTACTTGCTATATGCAAAACACTATATTCAACACTACAGAGAATAAAAGTATAATATAATTTCTTTCAGCAAGGTGCATAAACTCCAACTATGGCAGTAAGACACACAGGCACCATTTACAAACAAGCTTTATTAAAAGTTTGTTCTTAAGTTGGTTGTTTGGAACTCAGGACACTTTCCACTGGAACTAATACTAAAAAGGATGCTTAGGTTCTCAGGCAGCTGGCAGCACAGCGGCCAGTGGTTGAAATCACAGTTCCTTGGTGTACTGACATATTTTTATTCCTCTTAAAATGGAAACAGAAGCTTTTAACTTCATAAGTAAGCCTCCAGAGGTCTGTAAAGAACTACTTAAAAAGGAGGGAGGGAAGGAAGAAGGGAGAGAGGAAAGAAGGAAGGAAGGAAGGAAGGAAGGAAGGAAGGAAGGAAGGAAGGAAGGAAGGAAGGAAGGAAGGAAGGAAGGAAGGAAGGAAGGAAGGAAGGAAGGAAAAAAGGAAGGAAGGAAGGAAGGAAGGAAAAAAGGAAGGAAGGAAGGAAGGAAGGAAGGAAAAAAGGAAGGAAGGAAGGAAGGAAAGAAGGAAGGAAGGAAGGAAGGAAGGAAAGAAGGAAAAAAGGAAGGAAGGAAGGAAGGAAGGAAAAAAGGAAGGAAGGAAGGAAGGAAGGAGGGAAGGAAGGAAGGAAGGAAGGAAGGAAGGAAGGAAGGAAGGAAGGAAGGAAGGAAGGAAGGAAGGAAGGGAAGAAGGAAGGAAAAAAAGGAAGAAAGGAAGGAAAGAAGAAACTAAAAAAAACCTTAATCCTACTCACAACTGAGAAAAATACCAATTCAGAAAAGGATAAAATGTCCACATGGAAAAATCTCAAAGGATGATATGAATTCAAATCCAAGAGACTTCTCAAAAGTTCTCATAAAGGATTTTAAAAGACAAATAAGAAAGACAGAAGAAAAATTAGGAAAAGAAACAAAAGTTATGCAAGAAAAAGGCAACAGCCTGGAAAAGAAAAAACAAAAATTGACTGAAAAAATAATTCCTTAAAAATTACAACTGGGAAAATGGGGAAAAATGGGGAAAAAAGTCCATTAAAGAAATCAATTCTTTAAATAACAAAATTGACCAAATTAAAAAATAACAATAAATTTGAAAAGTAGAATTAATCAAATAAAAAAAAAAGATACAAAAGCTAACTGAAGAAAGTTATACATTAAAAACTAGAACTTGGCAAATGGAAGCTAAGGAGACATCAAGAATCAGTCAAACAAACTAAAAGAATGAAAAAGTGGAAGAAAATGTAAAATACCTCATTGGAAAAATGAGCTGACCTGGAAAATAGAATCAAAAGAGAGAATTTTAAAATCATTGGTGAGCCTGGACAGCATTCTTCAAGAGATCATAAAGGAAAATCCCCGATATACTGGAACCAGAGGGCAAAACAGTCACTGAAAGAATCCATCAATCACTTCCAAAAAGAAATCCCACAAGGAAAAACCCCAAGAAACGGTGTTACAAAACTCTAGAAGTACAATCTAATGGAAAAAATACTGCAAACTGCCAGAAAAAAAAAAAACAATTCAAGTATTGAGGAGGCACAGTCAGGATAACCGAGGATATGGTAACTTCTATAATAAAGGATCAGAGGGCCTGCAATATCATAGTCCAGAAAGCAAGGGACCTGGGATTACAACCAAGAATTAACTACCCAATAAGATTCAGCATCATCTTTCAGGAGAAGAGATGGATCCTCAATGAAATAAAAAACTTTGTACTGAAAAGACCAGAACTAAATAGAAAATTTGATCTTCAAATATAGGACTCAAGAGAAGCACAGACAGGTAAACGATAAAGAAAAAATTTATTATTTAAAGGCTAAACTGTTTATATCCCTAGATAGGAAAATGACACCTGTAACTCTTGAGAACTGTATCTGTTATTGGGGCAGTTAGAAGGGACATACATAGACAGGGGGTATAGATATGAATGGACTCTGATGTGATAATATTAAAGAAAAAGGCATTAAGAGGTAGAAAAAGTATTGCATTGGGAGAAGAGGAAAGGAAGATAAGATGGGATAAATTAGATTACATGAAGAGGCACCAAAAAAACCTATTACAATAGAGGGAAAGAAGGAAAGGGGATGAGCATTGTCTAAAGCTTGATCTCATCAATTTTGGCTTAAAGAGGGAATAACATATTCACTCAATTAGGCAGAGAAATTTATCTTACCCTATAAAGAAGTAGGGGGAGAAAAAGGAAAGAAAAAGGAGGGGCTGGATAGAGGAGAGGGCAGAACATTAAGAGAAAGAAGTAAGAGAAGGGCTGAAAAGGGAGAATAAATTGAAGGTGGGGCAAGTCAGAAAGAAAACACTACAAGGAAGGACAGAGTAGAAAGAAAAAACACAGGTATATACAAGGGAGAAAATAGAACAGAGGGAAATATAGAGCTGGGAATCATAACTGTGATGTAAATGAGATGAACTCTCCCATAAAATAGAAGCAAATAGCAGAGTGGATTAAAAACCAAAATCCTACAATATGTTGTTTACAAGAAACACATTTGACAGTACAGGTAAAAGACTGGAGAAAAATTTATTATGCTTCAGCCAAAGCAAAAAAAGTAGGGGTAGCAATTCTAATGTCAGGTAAAGCAAAAGCAAAAATAGATCTAATTAACAGAGATAAGGAAGGAAACCACATAGAGTACCATAGACAATGAAGTATTATCAGTACTAAATGTATACGCGCCAAGTAGTATAGCATCCAGATTTTTAGAGAAATTAAGTCAGTCATAGGAAGAAATAGACAACAAAACTATCAGTGGGGATCCTCAATCTCTACCTCTCAAAATTAGATAAATCTAACCACAAAATAATGTTTAAGAAAGAAACTAGGGAAGATTAAAAGAATCTGAAAAACCTGATAGACCTATGAAGAAAATCAAATAGGGATAAAAAGGGATATACCTTTTTCTCAGAAGTATATAGCATCTACACAAAAATTGGCCTTGCATTAAGACATTAAAAACCTCACAATCAAATGCAGAAAGGCAGAAATAATAAAGGGTTCCCTTTCAGATTAGGATTGATAGGACTCAGTAAAGGGCCAGAGAAAGATAGGCTAAAAACCAATTGGAAATTAAATAATATAATTCTAAAGAATAAATGGGACAAAAAACAAATCATAGAAACAATCAATAATTTTATCCAAGAGATGACAATAATGAACTAACATACCAAAACCTATGGGATGCAGTGAAAGCAGTTCTTAAGGGAAATCTTATATCTCTAGTTATATGAATAAAATTAAGAAAGACAAGATCAATGAATTGGACATACAATTTAAAAAGCAAGAAAAAGAACAAATTAAAAACCCCAATTAAGACCAAATTAGATAGAAATTCTGAAAATCAAATGAGAGATTAATAAAACTTTTGAACTAAGTAATAAAACTAAAAGTTAGTTTTATTTTTAAAAACCCACAAAATAGATAAATATTTGATTAATTTGTTTAGAAAAATGAAAGAAAAAACAAATTACCAGCATCAAAAATATAAAGGATGAAGAACTTACTACCAATGAAGAAAAAAATTAAAGCAATAATTAGGAGCTATTTGCCCAATCTATGCCAATAAATCTGAAAATCTATTTGAAATGGATAAATAGTTATAAAAATACAAATTGCTCAGATCAACAGAGGAGGAAATAAATTATTTAAATAATCCTGTTTTAGAAAAAGAAATTGAACATGCCATCAATGAGTTCCTAAGAATTCTACCAAACATTTGAAGAATTAATTACAATAATATGTAAACTATTTAAAAAAAAAGACAAAGGAATCTTGCCAAATTCTTTTTATGATAGGAATATGGAGCTGATACCTAAATCAGGAAGAGCCAAAACAGCAAGGAAAAAAATACAGACCAATCTTCTTAATGAATATTGATTCAAAAAATTTAATAAAATATTAGCAAAGATATTAGAACAATTTATCAGTGAGATAATGCATTTTGACCAAGTGGGATTTATACCAGGAAAGTAGAGGTGATATAATATGAAATAAAATATAAGGAAAATCATTAGAATAATTGACCCCATCAATAATAACACTAACAGAAATCATGATAACCTTAAGAGATTTTTTTAAAGCTTTTGGCAAAATATAGCATTCAATTATTGTTCTATAAGAAATGGGCAGCAGTATGAATACAGAGAGGCTTGGAGAGACTTACATGAACTTATGCTAAGTGAAATGAGCAGAACCAGGAGATCATTATACAATTTCAACAACAATACTATATGATGATAAATTCTGATGGATGTGGCTCTCTTCAACAAGAGAGGATCTAAATCAGTTCCAATTGATCTGTAAGGAACAGAACCAGCTATGCCCAGAGAAAGAACACTGGGAAATGAGTATGGACCATAACATAGCATTTCCACTCTTTGTTATTGTTTGCTTGCCTTTTTCTTTTTTCTTCTCAGGTTATTTTTACCTTCTTTCTAAATCCGATCTTTCTTGTGCAGCAAGATAACTGTATAACTATGTAAACATATATTTAACATAGACTTTAACATATTTAACATGTATGGGACTACCTGTCTTGTAGGGGAGGAGGTGGAGGGAAGGAGGGAAAAAGTTGAAACAGAAGTTTTTGCGAGGATCAATGTTGAAAAATTATCCATGCATATGTTTTGTATATAAAAAGCTATAATGAAAAATGTAAAAAAAAATAGCATTTATTCCTGTTAATGAATTAATTATTAATTAATTAAACACTATAGAACATTGGAATGGAGTTTTTCTTAAATTGATAAGCAGCATCTATCTAAAACTGTCAGCCAGCAATTATTTTTAATGGGGACAAACTAGACACATTCCTAATAAGATCAAGGATGAAATAAGGATGCCTATTATCACCATTATTATTCAATATTGTACTAGAAAGGTTGGCTTAAGCTATAAGAAAAAGAAAAAGGAATTAAAGTAAAAAATAAGGAGATAAAACCATCATTTTTTGCACATGATAAGAAACAATTAACAGCTTTAGTAAAGTTGTAAAATGTAAAATAAACCTATACAAATTATCAGCATTTCTATGTTACTAATGAATCCCAGCAGTAAGAGACAGAAAAATTCTTAAAATAACTATAGACAAAATAAAATATTTAAGTGTCTACCTGCCAAGACAAATTCAAGAACTATATGAACACGATTACAAAACATTTTTCATACAAATAAAATCAGATCCAAAGGATTGGAAAAATATCAATTGCTCATGGGTAGGCCAGGCTAATATAATAAATACCACAATTTTACCTAAATTGGTCTACTTATTCAGTGCCACACCAATCAAACTGCCAAAAAATTATTTTATAGAGTTATAAAAAAAATAATAAAATTTACCTGGAAGAACAAAAAGGCAAGAATAAAAAGAGAATTAATGAAAAAAAACCACAAAGGACAATGGTCTAGCAGTACAAAACCTAAAACTCTACTATAAAGCAGCAATCATCAAAACTATATGGTACTGACTAAGAAATAGAATAGTGGATCAATGGAATAAGGTAGATTGATATGACACAATAATCAATGACTATAATAATCTAATGATTGATAACTCCCCAAACTCTACCTTCTGAGATAAAAATTCACTATTTCATAAAAATTGCTGGGAGAATTAAGAAATAATGTAAGAAAGTTAGCATAGACCTACACTTCAAACTTCCTACCAAAATAAGGTCAAAATGGGTACATGATTTGGGTGTAAAGAGTAATATAAGAAGCAATTTAGGAGAGCAAAGGATAGTTTACTTATCAGTATTGTTTATTTATCTTTGGAGAAGGAAGGAATTTATGACCAAAGAAGAATTTGAGAACATTATGAAATGCAAAATGCATAACTTTGAGTACATTAAATTAAAAAGTTTTGCACAAAGCACCTGTAGCCAAAATTCGAAGGGAAGCAGAAACGTGGAAAAAAAAAAAAAACCTTTTTACAGTCAGTTTTCTGCTAAAGGCCTCATTTCTAAAATATATAAAGAACTGAGTCAAATTTATGAGAATTAAAATAATCCCCCAACTGATAAATGGGCAAAGGATATGAACAAACAATTTTCAGACAAAGAAATTAAGGCCTTCTGTAGTCAAATGAAAAAATGCTCTAAACTATTGATTAGCGAAATGTAAATTATAACATGTATAGGACTGCATGCCATCTCGGGGAGGGGGTGGAGGGAGGGAGGGGAAAAATCGGAACAGAAGAGAGTCCAAGGGATAATGTTGTAAAAAATTACCCTGGCATGGGTTCTGTCAATAAAAAGTTATTTAATTAAAAATATATATAAATAAATAAATAGAATTTTTAAAAAAGAGAGAGAGAAATGTAAATTAAAACTACTCTGAGCTATCATCTCATGCCTCTTCGATTAGCTAAAATGATAGGAAAAGATAATGATAAATGTTGGAGGGGATGTGGGAAAACTGGGACATCAATCCAGTGTTAGTGGAGTTGTGCACTGATCCAGTCATTCTGGAAAGCAATTTAGAACTATGCCCAAAGGACCATCAAACTGTGCATACACTTTGATTCAGCTGTATCCCAAAGAGATCATAAAGGAGGGAAAGGGACCCATATGTGCAAATATATTTATGGCAGCTCTTTTTGTGGTGGTAAAAGATTGGAAAATGAGTGGATACCCATCAGTTGGGGAATGACTGAATAAGTTATGATATATGATGAACCACCTGATTCTACAAAGAGCTGGAAAGATTTACACGAACTAATGTTGAGGAAAATAAGCATAACTAAGAAAACACTGTACACAGCAACAGTAAATTTGTGTGATGATCAACTATGAAAGGGTTGGCTCTTCTCTCAGCAGTTCATTGAGCCAAGATAATCCAGTAAACTCTGGATGGAAAACACCATCTTCATCCAGTGACAGAGCAATGGAGACTGAATGTAAATCAATACATGCTATGTTCACATTTTTTTCTTTTTTATTCTTTTATTTTTTCTCATGGTTTTTCTCTTTTGTTCTAATTTTTTCTCTCCCAACATGATTCATAAAGAAATATGTAAAAAAAATTTAATGTACATGTATAATTTTAAAAATGTTGTTTGAACACATAACTGGGGAAAATAAACATTTTTAAAAATAAAGTTATTTTTTAAAAGCACAAAGATAAAATCAAGGCTTCAAAATTGGAAAACTACATAAAAGGGAAGCAATGGAGACATCTGAAGATGGAGCAGATGGAGGGTGGGAGCATGTTGAAAGGCGGGTGAAATGAAACAGAATAGTGAGAGAAAAAACAGATGCTATTTAGGAATATAGAGAACAGGAGGGAGGAGAAGATATGTTCATCCATAAATAAAAGGATCAGTTCCTAAAAATTCAACAAATATCTATTACCTGAAAAAGATTACAATTTTCACAATATATATTGCTAAACTTTCCTCCCTACTTTCTACAAGTCAACTAGGAAAATATTTCTTTTTCCTTGCACAAAAATTTTTTAAAGGTTTTGGGGAAGGAAGGTTATATTCAAGAAAGACTGATATAAAGACAAAAGTTATCAATAAATCTTATTTTTTAAAAAAAAGATGAGATTTCCTTCAGAAATAAATCTTAAACATAATACAAGCCATATGTTCTTGGTGACACAAAACATCTTTTATAAGTATAAAAGCACATGCATTAAATTTTTAAAAAGAAAAAAGAAACAACTTACTTTATAATTTATTTAAAATGACTTCTAAGAAAGTCTGTGTCCGTTTATAAACTGGGCTAGCAGGAAGCTTATTCAATTATGTAAAACCTGGCTTGAGTCTATGGAATGGAAACACAGACTAAGAAGACATCAATGGCAGACCATGAAAAATCACATGCTAGTCATATGAATCAGCTTAAAGCTTTTAAGATAAAGTCATTGAATTTATGATGATAGAGTCCATATAATATCTATAAAAAGGTATTGCAAATTACTTTACAGCTAAAGAACAAGAGTACCAAGAAAATCACAAAAGAGATATGGCAATTCATTCTAGATTTTACTTAATAGCTGGCCAGTGAATAAACATTTATTAAGCATCTACTACATGCGTGGCACAGTGCTAAGTGTTAGGACTATAAATAAAACAAAGACAATCCTTGTCTTTAACTAGCCTACAATCTAATGTTAGCAGTTCCAGAGAACTCCCAAAAGGATTAAAAAAAAGGCTGAGTCTCTCTTTTAAATCAAAGCCCTGGACCCATGGCTCTGTCCTCCAGTCAAAGGGTCTAACTGAAGGGAAAAGGGCAAAGATACAGCATCCTCACATGTTTAACTAAACTTGCTTAGATTCAGCATACTTTAAAAAAAAAAAACTTATGAGAAAAAATGGAAGAGGTAATATATGCATACTGTATTTTTTTCTAACTTTTTAAATACATATTTATGAATCATGTTGAAAGAGAAAAAAATCAGAACAAAATAGAAAAACCATGAGAGAAAAAAAAAAAGAAAAAAGAAGTGAACATAGCATATGTTGATTTACATTCAGTCTCCATAGTTCTCCTTCTGGATGCAGAAGGCATTTTCTGTCCAAAGTCTATTGGGATTGCTTTGAATCAATGAAGCACTAAGAAGAACCAAGCCTTTTATAGCTGATCATCGCACAATCTCACTGTTACTATGTACAATGTATTCCCGGTTTGCTTGTTTCACTCAGCATCAGTTCATGTAAATCTTTACAGGTTTCTCTAAAATCAGTCTGTTTATTATTTTTTATAGAATAATAATATTCCATTATTTTCATATACCATAATTTATTCAGTCATTCCCCAATTGATGGGCCTCTATTCATTTTCCAATTCCTAAGCTCTATAGTGTCTTTAGCCCAGGAATGGGTGCTTTGTTTTGTCAAAAGCTTTTTCTGCATCTATTGAGATGATCATATGATTTCTGTTGATTTTGTTATTGATATGGTGAATTTTCCTCATACATATTATATTCTTAAATATTCTCTTCACCTGCAGTTCCATTTTTACTACACCCATAGTATTTCCATATTTTTGTAACACATTTCTGGCAGTTTTGTAAATATAACTTCTAAATTTTTATCTGCATTGTCTTTTTATTCAGTTAAAAGAGTAGTTGGTTGATACAAAAAGGATCCTTGTTTACTCCGATCTGCTAGTTCTCAAAATGTGGTTCTGTGAGGCCTTCCATGTCATTGCCCATTGGTGTTTAGCAATGCTAATATTTACATGATGTCATTATCTATGTTTGTATTTCTCATGAATAATTTACTTTTAAGAGCTAAATTCTGTTGTAGCAAACAAAGCAGTCCTCTTGCTTTAATCATTGATTCCAATTTTTTTTCCCTTGGTCCTCAATGATAGTGGGAATAGTTGGATATATAAAGTCTTCTGCTCCTCTGTCAGGTTCCACGGTGCAATTGGGTCTAAGGAGTGGGAAAAGGGCACCTCTCAGTCTTCTTTCCTGGATCTCCATTTAGGTCACACCTGCTAACCAAGGATGTCCCATGAGGATCAATCCTTACCCTTCATTGTTTGCCTGCCTTTCTGCTATCTCCCTGGAAAGCCTCATTGCTTTGCCATTTCTATGCTGATGATACTCAGATGTATCTCTAACCTCTCTGCTGATCTTTACTCTCACATCTCTAACTGTTTATTGGACATCTTTTACTGATGTCCTGTTTACAAAACTGAATTCTTTTTCCTCCTCAAAATCCTGACTCTCAGGCTGGGCTCCTGACCACCCCCCCTCTCCCATAAACCAATCTGTTGACAAGGAGTATCATTCCTCCTTTCTGTGCCCTTCTTTCCTGAGACAGCCACCACCCTTGTACAGGACCACAAAAGCTTCTCCGCACTCCAGCTCATTCTCCAGCCAGCTGTTAAAGAGATGCTCCTAGAGGGAAGATTCGACTGTGTCACCCTCATGTAACCTCCAGGATCAAATACAGAATCCCCCACTGAGATTTTAAGGCCCTTCCTAACCTGCCCCCTCCTACTCGACCAGTCTTTTTACACTTTACACTTCCAAGTGACAATGGCCATCTTTCTGACTCCTCACAAGTGTGGTCCTCCATGCCTGGAACTCTCTCCCTCTTCACC
The DNA here is from genome assembly GCF_016432865.1 of Antechinus flavipes. Lineage (NCBI taxonomy): Eukaryota > Metazoa > Chordata > Mammalia > Dasyuromorphia > Dasyuridae > Antechinus > Antechinus flavipes. The sequence continues at coordinate 545,979,016 of NC_067400.1, read as the reverse complement.
TCTACCTCCCAGATGCCCTGGCTTTCTTCATCTCCCAACTAAAGTCCCACTTTCTGCCAAGAAACCTCTCCTGATCCCCCTTAATTCCAGTATCTGCCCTCTGTGATTAATCTCCATTTGATTCTGCTAGATGTTGTGGGCACATGAAGAATCCAGTTTGATGTCTTCCTGTTGGACCGCAAGCTCCTGGAGGGCAGGGACTGTTTTGTGGTTTTGTATCCTCACTGTATCTGACACACAAAAGCACTCAGGCTTATTGACTTATTGAGGGGGAGAGGACCTTCTGGAAAAGAAAAGAAAATGTCAGCTTGACACCTAAAGAAAGAACACTGGGAAATGAATATAAACTGCTTGCATTTTTGTTTTTCTTCCTGGGTTATTTATACCTTCTGAATCCAATTCTCCCTGTGCAACAAGAAAACTGTTCGGTTCTGCACACATATATTGTATCTAGGATATACTGTAACCTATTTAACATGTAAAAGACTGTTTGCCATCTGCGGGAGGGGGTTGAGGGAGAGAGAGGAAAAATCGGAACAGAAATGAATGCAAGGAATAATGTTGTAAAAAATTACCCTGGCATGGGTTCTGTCAATAAAAAGTTATTTAAAAAAAAAGAAAAGAAAAGAAAATGTCAGCTTAAAGTTTCATAGGTTCAGTTTTGAGAAGCCAGAGTAAGATCTGGAGTAAGATGAGACAAGGGGAGGAGGAATCATGGACTACTAATGCTAGAGCCTTCTAATTGGCCCCCTTCCCTCCCATCTCTCCCCTCTTATCCATCTTCTACCCAGCTACCAAAAAATTCCTAAAATACAGGTCACACTCCTGATCAAACAGTTCCAGCGGTTCCCAACTGCCTCTAGCAAAAAATATAGACTCTTATGATTCATTCTGAAAGACTCTTCCATGCTTGCGATCCTAGGTTTCTTATATGTTATTCTCCAGTCCAACACCTTAAACCACAATAGTCCTTCCTGGATGGCTACACCTTTGTCCCATCTGGCTGCTAGCCCCAGAACTCCCTCCTTCCTCATTCTCCTCTCCAAAGATTTTGCTCCTGTCAAAACCCAAGTCCAGTATCACCTTTAAGTTCCTTCTGGAACTTCCCAACTGTCAGTACCAAACTCTATCTTCTCTCTTCCAAAATAAAAACTTTTGCATTTATCTTGTCTATTACTTTTATCAACTCATAAGTGAATAAGGGCCATTTCATTTCTTCCTATCTATCCCCAGGATCTAGCATAATGTAAGGGATAAATACTTGTGGATTGAATTATTCACATGTTTATGTAATGTTAAGATCTACAGAATACTTGTGTTACATAGCAATCCCTATGCAAAAGTATTGTTCCCATTTCATGAACGAGGAAATTGAGTCTCGAAATTGAAATTATTCACATAAATTCTGATTTCACATTCAAAAGTCAACATTCTATCCACCATACTGGGAAATAACCTTATTACAATTTCTTAAAATAATTTCTACTACATTAAAACCAGTTTCCAATTCGCCTAACATATGTAAGCCTATGAATCTGTGATCTCATAGAAATTCCTCTAGTAATATAAAGCACAATCAATTCCATGGTCCTGGTTCTTCTCTTGTACTAGGGCCTGTGCTCAAGTCCATGGAGCTCACTTCTATTATAGGACCAAATAATGAAAATACAACAGCAATTTAATTTTACATCTCAGAAAACAGCATCTGAGCTTTGTAACAAAGAATCTCATGTTCTATGGTTGCTTTTGTTTTGTTTTGTTTTGAGCACTTAGGGAAAACATTTTATATTCCCATGAGCATTTAGCCCCAGGAAAGAACTAAATAAATGCATGACTGATTAGTCAAATGGTGAGATTAAGTCATTTATTTTTTCAGTTAAAAGCTGCTAGTAAGAAAAAAAAAAAATCCAGACCAATGTTTTCCAAAGAGTACATCAATCAGAAAATCTGAGCTAGAAAGAAACCTCAGGGCATTTAATACAACCTATATTTGAAAAGAATCTCTTTTAAAATATCCTTTCCCCTTCATCTACATCTAATCAGTCACCAAGGCTGATTACTTCTATCTTCTGCTATCTCTTACTCCCTTTCTCTTCTTCCTGCTATTACTGCCACCTCTATAGGTCAAGCTCTTATTACCTCTAATTAGGATTATTATTATACCAGTCTACTAATTGGCTTGCCTGTTTCCCCTAATTCAGAATTATCCCATACACAAGATTGCTTTATTAACTTCCATACTGTATAAATGTGATCATTTGTATCCCCAGAACTTAATTACAATACTTGGTGTACAGTAAGTGTTTAATAAATATATTAAGCACAAAGAAAGAAACTAGAGATACAAAAAAAGGTTAAAAAAAAAAAAAAGTACCTGTCTACCCTCAAGGAGCTTACAATCTAATAGACAATAAATGAAAAAAAGTGTATTTTCACATCTTAATTAGAAATTATTTGCCCACAATTTACACATTACTATATCCTCTACTCTGTCTGAATATGTGATGCTTAAACTGCAACATGAACTTGGCAGCATTTTCCCCCTTATTTCTTAAATAAGATATTTTGAAGATATTCTTCTTATTATTTTTTAAGACCTGTTAATTATATCCCCCCCATTGCTCTAAAATCTTCACTAGCTCTACTCTAACCTCGCTTTATAGACTGGAATTGATGACTCTTCATGATCTGTATCTAGGTTATATTCCTGCTTTAGCTAATACTCTACTACTTATTACTCTGTTCTCTGGTATTGCTCAACATACCCCAAATATAGTCTGTACCTTCCTTTCCCTCCATGTACCTTTTGCTCATACTGTTCCTCACATCTGGAATGCAACTCCCAAATTCCCTATACAAATACTACCTGTCATTCAAGACCTAGCCCAAATGCCATTTCCTCCTCCATGGGGCCTTTGTTAAGATCTTAACCTTAACTCTCACCCACTCACCTTTCTTTCCTCCTCTAACCCCATTCTTCTCATATAGCACATACAAACATACACATAAAAAGTAATTGTTCACATTTGTGGACTCTGGGAGTACTCTGCACTTTCTTCTGTGCTTAGCACATTCCATTTTGTATTACAGACATACCCCACCTAATATCATTAAGTGAAATATATTACTTGGGGAAAAAGGGGAGGGAACAATGTTTCTATAGGAATATTATAAAGAGTACAATAAAGAGAATGTCTCTCAATCCAAAAAATATTTATTACTAAACTCAGAAGATAACACCACTGGGTTATTCCTAGCCATCTAATTTGTGCCTCAAGCAATCAACCAAAACATATTACATCCATTTCAGAATGTTAGTTGAATGTATTACTGAGGAATGTAGAGAATAATAATGCAATTTGAAGGGAGAAAATCTGGATTCAGTCGCAGATCTTTTAATTGATTTGAGCTTCAGTAAGCCTATTCATCTAATCTACAAATTTCCAATCTGTAAAGTTGCATATATTTACTACACCTATTTCACAGGGTAGCTATGAGGTAAAGGTACATGGAGGGAAGGGAAGGTACAAATTAAATGACAATCAGAAAGTGTTTTGTAAATATAAATGTATATATAAATATATCACTATAAAATAATGATGAGTTGGCTAACATTTTGTCACATATCAGTGCAATATTTGTGCAGGAGGCTTAACCAGATAACAAACCAGAGAATACAAGAGGGGCCTATTGTATTTTATATAGTGCTAAACTTGGCTTTAGAAGGTCTACGTTTGTACTGTGGTTCTGGTACTTACTTCCTAAGTGACTTGGAGCAAGCAACAACTATTCTGTAGCATGAAGGAGCTAAATGAGATGCTCTTGAAGTTGTCTTTCAGCTCTAAAATTATGAAATGATGACTCAACCTAAGCATAGCACTGAATGAACACTGGCAAAATTAGGCAATTTTGGCCATTTAGTTCAGTATTTGGCTGCTTTCACTGTTAGGAAATTTTCTATAAATAATCTAAATTCCTCCTACAAAGCTATCTAGTATTATTTGACACTTGGTAGAAATAAGTGCTCCTGAATTGTTGCAGCCCTTAGAAAGGATGCAGCAATAGCTCCAAAGTCACCTGACCTTGAAAGCCATGTAGTTAGAAGTGATGCATTTCTTTCCCTAGGCTATCCTGTCCCAAATCACTCCATATGATCAGAATGCTAAGATCACAAATATCGCTGATTGTCAGATAACAGCCTATTGATCAGTGAGAACAGAGTTTCTTAAGATTAACAAGCAATTCTTCACAATGAGATGAACCAAATCAGTTCCATTTATTCAATAATGAATAGAACCAGCTACACCCAGCAAAAGAACTCTGGGAAATGAATGTGAACCACTACATAGCATTTCCAATCCCTCTGTTTTTGTCTACCTGCATTTTTGATTTCCTTCACAAGTTAATTGTACATTATTTCAAAGTCCGGCTATTCTTGTGCAGCAAAATAATCGTATGGATATGTATACATATATTGTATTTAACATATACTTTAAGACATTTAACATATATTGGTCTACCTGCCATCTCGGGGAGGAGGGAGAAGAAGGAGGGGAAAAATTGGAACAAAAGGTTTTGCAGTTGTCAATGCTGAAAAATTACCCATGCATATATCTTGTAAATAAAAAACTATAATTAAAAAAATTAAAATAAAAATATTACAGGAAAAAAGAAGAAAAACACTAATGAACAACAATAATGAGGTGCTTAAAGTTGATGCAGGCACAGAACAACAGTGGGTGCCTGCCATTTAATCTACTAAAATTTCAGGCCTAAAAACACACTTTCGAAAAGTGCCCCTGCCATGAGCTCTGCCCAGAGAACTCTGGGCACTGCACCTGTGCACAAAGTCAGACCTGGACCACTCCTTACTCATCAACTCCCCCTCTACGCATATCAGTGACATAAAGCACTTGGTCTCTCCAACTTTTCCTATAAATTTATCTTCCTACTCCTGGTTCTTTGCTAACCTCTTTTAGAGCTTAGCCTGCTTTGTCATTCCAAGTATAATAAAGTTTGCCCTTTAGCTCGAAGATGTATTTGAGCCTGCAAATTCTTTTGAGACACCTTGCAACGCCAGTCTGGAACTCCAACATTTTTGGGGTCCCCTTGAACCCCAACATTCTATTAACCATTTTCTCAATTTTCAAGCTTTCACTCCAGTGTCTCTTTCTTATTCCTTTTTCCAAGAGCTTTACTTTCCAGGTCCTTAATCACATGTATGATTCTTTTCTGAATATAGCTGAAGGGTTCCATATGTTCTTTAAGTTCTGAAATTCAGAAGTAGGCAGAATATTCAAATCAGGATCTAATCCATGCCAATTTTAATGAGGAGCAACCAAATTTGCCTCTCTGATATGCCTTTGATATGAAATCAACTCACTTACTCATGTTTAACTGTTTCCAAAAAGCATTTTATAGAAAACTAGAATTTCCTTTATAGGAGATGAGGAGAGGAATCCAAGTAAAGCAGAAATGTTTAAAGGTCAATCTAACCACTTCCTACATAGTTGACTTTGGGAAAGTCATGTCACTTATATGAGCTTCAGTCTCTCTACTTGTAAATTTAGGAGGTTGGATTACATCATCTGGAAGGTTTCTCAATGATTACATAATGTACACCAAACATATTTTTAAAGATAAAAAGAGTTCATGGGTACACCAAGACATCAAGTATTTGGAGTGGGTTCAGCAGCCGAATTCCAACTCTTGAGTGGCTTCTGTAGATGAAAGTAAAACAACACCAAACTGATTTTAAAAGTGAATAATTAATTATTATTGCTCACAGGATAAAAGATCTAGCAATGGAAGATTGTACCTCAAAAGTCATTTAGGACAATCTTCATTTACACAGGAGTATACTGAGGCCCAGAAAAGACAAGTTCCTTCCTTAAGGTTATACAACTGGTAGGTGAAAAAAGTTGAATTAGAATTCAGATCCCCTGACTCCAAAGAGAATGCACAATGCTTCTAAGAGGCAGTGAGGATTTTTTTTTTCTTTAGTAAGTAACAACAAAAGAAAAGATCTAAATTTCCAAGACTCTTAGAGGGCTGCAAGTACTTTTCTTTGCCCCAGGATTTTAGTGTCCACTCACCTAAATACTTTTTGTATTCTGGGATCTTTCCTATATCAGGACATTCCACAACCCTGACAAACTTCAAATAGACCAGTGCATTTTAATTGAGAACTAGAGACAAAGGAGATAATAGTTTTGCAAAATCTGCATCATTTACTCTTATGAGATATGAATTTCCAGAACATCAGAAAAAAAATCAAATTTAATTACAAAATGCATTTTATAGGAAAGTCATTTTTAACAAGTTTTTTTGGATCATTCATTGTTTGGAATTCTGAAAATGGACTTGCATAGGTCCATGACCTTGTTTACACTACTGCCCAGAAATAAAATATATTCCCTCTTCATTTGTTCCTTTAGCCATCCCTATCTTCCTTCAAGATTCAGTTCATATCCTATCTGCAGTGGAAATCATTTTGGAGCTCTCCACTATCCCCTATTGTTAAGAGTCCCAAAAGCTTTTCAAATTATCCTATATATACTTATCCATTTATTTGATGATTCCTCCAATAGACGCTAAACACCATGTGGGCAGAACTGATTGGTTAATCTTTGTATGTCTCCTTTCCTTCCCCCCACATAACATAATGCTTTACACTAAATACAAAAGGTACACATAGGAGGCCCTTTGGGATCAGATGGATTCCAGCTCTGAATCTCCCACCTTTCCTTTCTTTATTTGTAAAGTGGAAAGAATCCTAGATTAGGAAGCCAGCTAGTAAAAAAGTACAAACTTGAGATATGGAGTATGTTACACAAAGAATAGAAAAGGGTCAACATTTGTGGAAGGATGTAAGATGTAAGAAAACTGGAAAGGGAGGAGGGACAGATTATGAGGGCCTTGGAAGGTCAAAGAGACCTCTTCTAATGTAGCCCCACATCAAATTGGCTGACCACTCACACTAAACATGTAGTCCCCTAAAACCTCCACGTAATTTTCAGACAAATTGTTGTTTCCCCCCTCTAATACTTGTGAAATTTGTTGTCTGAATCCACAAATAAAACTTTACATTTCTCTTTAATGAACAAAAATTTTTTTTAAATTCAACCTGATTCTCTATCCTGGCAAGATGTGTCTGGAACAGGACTCTGATCCACAGCCCATAAGCTACTGATCATAGCTTTCTTTCATTTGCTATACTGACTGGCAGCAAGAGTTGTAATTTTTACCTGCATAATAAAAACAGTAAAGAAAAATGAATTATTTTTCTTTCAGTTTTTACTCTCAAGTAATCTTTTTGTGCTTCATATTTTTTTCATTATTTTTTTCCTGCCTTTTTCAAAGTCACTGATGAAAATCTTAAATGGCGTGGAATTAAGAACAGATTCAAGAGTACTCCACTGAGGAACTCCCAACAAGCTGACATAACAACCACTCTGAATCCAGCCATCAGATGTGAACCATTTGTGGTCATTACAATAGTTTCTGTCCACATCTCTCCAACTACTCTATAAGAACAATATGGAATTGGAGAAAGAATTGGTCCTAGAGTCAAAAGACCTGGGCTCAAATCCTCCCTTTGATTCTTACCACCAGAGTGACCCTAAGGAAAAGGTCCTACCAAGGTCCTACCTTGGCCAAAGTTTCCTCATGGCTTCTGAGAGTCATTCTTTACTAAATACTTTCAAAAATCTAAGTAAATGCTATCTATAGCATAACTCTCATTTATTAGTTCAATAACTTTTCAAAAAGAAATGAAGTTAATTAAGTTGTACTATTTCTTTGTAGGGCAAGATGGAGTGAGAAATTCACTACCTGTGTTCAAGTCACTTAACCCAGACTGGCTCAGTTTCCTCATCTATAAATTGAGCTGGAGAAGGAAATGGCAAACTACTCTAGTATCTTTGCCAAGAAGATCCCAAATGAGGTCACAAAGAGTTGGACATGGCTGAAATGACTGACTGGAAAAAAAAGGCTCAGTAATATTCAAGGATTTGATAGCATCATCACTTACAAACAGAAGTCTATGAAAAATTTGCTGCCTTTGGAATTCCTCTTTCACTTAGAAGCTGTGATGGACCTTCTTTACAAATTTGATGAGGGATTTCTTCCCATTTTATGCCTCCCTTGACATTAATTTTTTTGCTAAACAAGCCTCTGATAATTTATCTTACTTGCTGAATCTTTCAGTAATTGTAATCTCACATGATTTTAATACACAATGCAAAATTATGCAGAAATGAAAAGACAGTGAAAGATAGGAGTGAAAATTTCTTCCCTAACTCCCTCTATGGTTTTCTCCTTCCCAGCTTTCCTCTTTTTATTACAGGTACCATATTCTTTCAATCATACAGCTGACAACCACCATGATTCCCCTCTCTCCTTCCACATCTGTGCTCTTTCCTAGAATGCCCTTCTCTAGGTGCTTAATGAATGTTTTGTTGAAGGAAAGAAAAAATGAATTTGAGAATAAAGCTGTGAGCTGAGGAAAACATTTGAAAGGCTCTGAAGTCAACAAAGATAGACAATGATTGCTAGAAGAAAAACAGCTCTTGAAATAAAACCATTCTCATGTGATAGGAACCTTCAATCAGTGAAGCAAAAGAAGTAAGAAAATTCTTCTGATTCTGCCCATCACCTGCTGCCAGCTCCACTGTATATTACATTTTAAAAATCATAGATATTATTGGGATATGGTATTCCAAAATGTTTATAGCAGTTTAAAATTTAAACTTTAAACTAGCTTGGGACACAGTGGATTGACAGCTAAAGTCAATCAAGAGGATCTGAGTTCAAATCCTGCATCAGATATTTACTATAACTTTGTGACTTGGGCAAGACACATAATCTCTCAGACTCCTTCAACTGTAAATTGAGGCTAATAATAGTACTTACCTTACAGAGTTATTATGAAGATTCAGTGAGATAATATGTATGGGGTGCTTTACCATTCAAAAAATAACTACATGCTATCTTTTAGAAGGATAACAGGAGTTCCATGACAAAATAGTGAAGCTGGCATTTTTCTCTTCAGAAGCATTATATATCAAAAACACTTACTATCTAAAACAAGTTTCGGCTATAAAGACTAGTTTCATTTTCTCTACTTTACTCCAAATTTCCCCAAAATTTGCTTTATTTCAAGGAGAAATCCATAACCCCAAACACCTTGCTCCTTCTGCGGACCAATTAAAATCAGTATATAATATAGTTCACATCCAAAAGTGATCCATAGTCAAATAAGCTTGGGGAATACTGTGTCAGATGTTCCTAGATAAACTGATGAATGATTTAGCAAAACATGGAAATATGTTTTTCATGATTTCACACACAGAACTAATATCACATTGTTTCTCAATGGGTGGAGGAAAGAGATATTAAGAACTAAAATTTTTTCTAAATGAATGCTCAAAACAAATAGTTTTTTTTAATTTTAAAAAGAATAATTTGACAAATTTGTAAAGTAAAATGAGAAGCAACTAGCTAGAAAAAATTAAGAGATCCACTCAAGAAATGCTCCAACTCTCTCTGGCTCCCTGCCCCTAAAATCTGGCCATCAAAATCCCAATAATATTAATTTTTTATTTCAGAAGAAACTCAGTATTCTGTCCTTTTTACCACTTGTAAAAAACAAATGTCACAATGACTTGTGGTTTTACAAAGTCATATTTACAATGGTAGTTACATTATCATTAAAAAAATTGTCTCTTTTGACCTCCCATTTAGCTCATTGTCCTTTGTTCTCTATAGGTTTTCTCACTTAGGGAGTTCTGAACAAAAACCAATTACTAAGGCACCTCTCATTGTCCTTTGTTCTCTAAAGGTTTTCTCACTTAGGGAGTTCTGAACAAAAATCAATGACTAAGGCACCTTCTCAAGACTTCAGCTGGCAATGCCTTATATTTTTGCACAACACTCATGATGACCAATGTCCTTGGGCAGCAGTGGGGACTTTCAGTTCAATAATGAAGTATGTCAGTTGAAGAATATTTGCCTTGGGAAAAACTCAAAACCAAACAAGGAACGGAGGAGGTCATGAAGGACAAGAAAGACATTTTTTGATTATCTAAAATTGTAAATGCTTTTGCATGAATGAAATCAATGTAAGCAGAAAAAATTGCAGATCAACAATTTTTTTTGATATTTATATATTCTAATAAAGGTCCATTATTCTAAGATTTTTATAGGAAATATAGCCATTCTTTGAATAAAGAAGTAGTCAAAGAATATGAATAATTTTCAAAAGAAGGCAAATTATAGAAAGAAAAAATGCTTTAGACCACTAATAATTAGTAAGATACAAATTAAAATAATTTTGAGACATCATTTCACACATACAAATCTACCAAAGATGATAAGAAAGAGTTGATATTGAGGGCTGGGAGAAGCCCAGTATATTGGTACACATTTCATTGAGCTATAAATTAGTCCAACCATTCTAGAACACAACTGGACGATGCTGGAAAAGTTATTAAATTGTTTATCATCTTTGACCCTGCACTGGCAGGGAAAACAAAGCACTTGAGATACATTGTTTGTTACCTTCAAGAGAAACAAGATAACAATGGGGTTAAAGAAGCATTAACTGAAGCCAGTCTGACTTCTGTCTCTGCAGCATGTATTCTATGTAATCATAAAGCAAATCTGATTAACCAGTATGACCAGTGTCTTCAGCTATGAAATAAGGCTGTTGGATCAATGGCCTCAGAGGTCTTCCAGCTCTGATTTTTTTTAATCTTATGATACTTGCATGTGAAGAATTAAACAATGTCATATTATTGTGCACCTATCTTATGGACATAGAATGTGATAGAAGGTAGTTTTTTTTTGTTTGTTTGTTTGTTTTTTAAAAAAGGTGAGATCACTGTGGATAGAGTAGGCAGGGATGAATTCATAAAGGATAGAGTTTGTGAGCTTTATTCTGAAAGTTTGAAAGAATTTTTTTAGGAACAACAGAGATTCCAGAAATAAACCAGAAACATTCAAAAAGAAACCATAAGCACAAACACTATCATAATATAAAAATAAGCATTAAACGAAATTAATCTTTAGACCACTGGAAACCTCAAAGTGCAGTAGCTAGTCCTGCATCATACTTAGAATCATGTTCAAATGAGTAACTCCACTTACTCATTTGTATAACATAAGACAATTGGGGGAAATGGAAAAGAATCTGGAATTCAAAAGTTTTAAAAACAAATGTTAATAATTGTTTTTACATGTAACTGGGGGGAAAATACTAAAGAAAAAAAAAAGACAATTAGGAACTATCTCACCTACCAGCCAATGCTATACCTCTCATGATGGACCCTAAATAACAATAAAATTAGGTACACATAAAGTACAAGTATAATAGTAAGTAACTTCATAACTCTATCTTTTCAATTGGGGAACTGAAAGATTCTGCTCTTCAAACTTTTCCACAGTGGTGGACTCCTTTAGTTACAACAAAAAATTTTAGATAAGTAGTGGCTCAGTGGATAGAGCACTAGATAGATCTCCTGTTCAAATGTAACTCCTATACTAACTAGCTGTGAGACTTCAGGCAAATTATTTAGCTTCTGTCTACTTCAGTTTCCTCAACAATAAAACGGGGATAATAAGAGTATCCCAAGTTGGGTTGTTTTTTTTTTTTTTTTTTGAGAATCAAATGATATAATATTTGTAAAGCACTTATCACAGAACCTGGTACATGGCCAGTGCTATATGAATGTTAGTTATATTATTAATGATATTATCATTATCATTATTAAAACTTGGGCAGAATCCTTGTAGCAAAACCTTCTAAAATTATTTTAATACCTATTAAGAAAAAACATGAGGTTCATTTAAAAAAAAAAGAGACTTGAGGTATTTTAGCATTCCTTGCAGTTCTTGCAAGTAATCTTCTCATTTTATAGAAAGGGAAACTGAGGCCTAGAGATCTGGATGTGATTTACTCTCAAATAACCTACTGGTAGTGAAGTTCCTATAATTATTTAAAAAAAAAAACCCAGTCTCTGAGGAACAACTGAAAACATATCAGGGAAAAAGTACCATAGTGTGATATGATCTGGAAACAAGGTAATCTTTAAAAGCTGCAGGGTCAGAACTGAAAGAGATATGGATAATGGCATAGACGGAGCCAGAAAAACAGATAAATGTAGAGCTAGACAATATTATCTATTCCAACTCACTCATTTTACAGGTTGGTAAACTGAGCCTCAGAAAAACTAAGTGACTTGCCTAACCCACAAGTGCTAAGTATCAGAGCCTAAAACAAGTCAACAAGTTATTAAGCACTCATTTCCGTTATTGAGCCAATCAGATCCAGATCTCAGTTTCCCTATCTACTAAGCGCTAGGGAGACAAAGAAATGCAAAAGACAATCCCTATTCTCTCACAGTTCCTTCTCCTTTATCACTGTAAATTCTGGGAATATCCTCCTCATCCGATTTCAATAACCATAGGCATTTTGAATAACACACTCTCTCTATAGGTGAGCTTATTAAGTGAATGAAAGAAGTGTAACACAATTGAAAAGATGAAAAAAACTTACTTTCCCTTGCTGGAAATAGTTCTGGAGTGGTCCGCTTTTCCCTCTAGCTAGGATCTGATTTTCTTTTCCAGGTATCCCCCCTTCTAAGAGTTTCTTCTATAATAAGTCTGGAAATAGCATGAAAATCACCAAACTGACTAGAGAAAAACACTTGTGGTGTTTGTTGTTGTTGTTGTTGTTGTTTTTTGTTTTAATGACAGAGAACCAGAAACTAGAATGCTGAAAAAATCTCTAAGGCATATAGTTAGAGCTAAATTACAAAGGGATATAATTCCTGGGGCCAGAAATCCCTAAAGTCCCAATTCAAAGCAAGCAGGACCCACACTCCCTGCCTGCCCTTAAATCACACAAGCATCAGAATACCCCAGAGACCTTTCAGATCCAACCTTTTTAATGGCTGATACATTCAAGCATGAAAGGGTCAGGCTTTAGCCCACATTTGTGGCAGAGGGCTTAACAGCTAAACCCTTAACCTGCTTAATTAAGCTTTTCCCTGTTTCCATTTACGGATTTTAAAAACAAAGAAAGAAGACAAGCCAGACTATTTGATAGTTAACGCAGGGATCTTGGGTGCCAGTACCTTTTCTCTAGGTCACTGCTGGAGGCTGGAGTCCTTGGCTGCAGGCACGTGATAGTAGGGAGAGAGAGAGTGATATAGAGGGAGGTAAGATCCTAGGAATCAACTAGGGGAACCGTGAGGTCCCCAGGCCTGGCAGCTCCCCTAGAATGGCCACAGGAGAGTGTGAGCTAAGGAATAAAAGGGGCTGGGCCGCCTCTACCTTCTGTGTTTGGAATTCCTAGGGAAAGAGGAGGAGGGAACTGGAGTCCCTGTCCTACGGATTCCCAGCCCCGTACAGATCTCAGCCTCTGCGGCTGCCGCAGCCGCTGCCTCGGGACTCATACGCCGGGTCTCAAAGACAACAATAATAAGTATGGACTCTGCACTCTGGAGATCGATAAGAAAGTATCAGAGACTCCCATTCGTCAGAGATGGGTATTACTAGCCAGAGCAAACTGGGGGATGGGGATGGGGATGGGGATGGGGGGGAAGCTGTTAGGAAGAAGGGGGGCATGGCGGAGGAGGAGCCCGGGGATTGGAAGCGTTCCAGCGGCCAATTACTAGACCACGCCCTCTTTTGCGTCACTTAGATAGACTCCGCCTCCCGTTCGTCACCCCTCCTCAGTTAAGGGGCGGGGAGACAACTAAGTATCTAGCGCCACTACGACGCTTGGGGATACTATTGGATAAGAGAAGAGTGGCGTAAGATGCATGCGTAGCTACTGCCAAGGACTAATCAGGTAACTCGGTCTTCGCTCCAAGGGAAGACGGAGCTAATGATACGTCACTGCGAACCAATAGGGAGAGGAGGACCGGGAAGCAGTTCCGGGGTCGGTGGAAGATGGCGTTGGGCGAGCGGACTTACTATCTGATCAAATTTATGAGGTGAGGAGCCCGCGCTAACTTGGTGGAGTCGTCCTCGGGGGTCCCGGGCTCTGGGGAGTTCTGCTCCTCGGGGGCCGCGGAGGGCTGTCTGATATTGGAACGGGGGCAGGGAACTTAACTGAGCATCAGCTTCGCTTCCGCTTGCTCTGAGCTTATTTTGTAGTTTCTTGTGGACTTCAATATGATAATTCAGTCGCTGCGAAGTCTTTGGTGACCATTTAATCCACCTCCCCCCTGCTAATAGAGGAAGATACTGAGACCCAGTGAGGGGAGTAGCTTCAGAGGCAGCAGGTGGCACAGTCAGACCCTGATTCTCATTCCAGAACTCTCTGCCCTGCACCTTAGAACAACCCCGGCCACGGCTTAATTGGCTCTCCCAGCTTCCTAAATGAATCTTTTGCATGCACTAGTTGACAGGTAGCTGCATGGCTTAATCCGTAAAGATTATACTCCCAGCTTCTCCTCTTTGGAATCTGGTTTGGTTTCCGTCCCTTCTTCCCCAGGTGTTGCACCCCGCTGACAATCCGTGCATTTTGTTCGCCTCCCAACCACGGCTTCATCTCCTTTTCTCACATCTTATTTTTCCTCTACCTTTGCCTCTAATAGAAGTAATCTTCTTAAGGGCGAGACTGTCTTTTTACCTTCATAGTTCCAAAGCTTAGCAGTGCACCCAGTAGGTGCTTGATAAATGCTTATTGACGTGTCCTTATCAAAATAGAGAACATGGATTGCATGTTGTGCAATAATGTCTGGACTGCAGTCATTATTAAATTATTATCCTTTTGCCCTTTAAGTATGTTTCTACTCTGCAATGTTTTCAAGAGATGCTTCCAAGTGTTATTTTCAGTAATCAATTCCTTAATTATATGCATTTCATTCTCATTAATGTGTGTCTGCATCTTAATGAATTAAAATCTTTCCAGGGATCCGTTTCCTTATGTGGCAAATAGTGCCACTGCATCCTGTTTCTCAGAGATGTATAGGTACTGTGTAGCACCATTAGGTAATGCTTGCAGGTGGGAGAGAGTGCTGTAAATTCATAGGATCATGGATCATAGATCATAAAAGAGCCTGAGGGAACCTTACAGATCATAGAGTCAACAAGTCCTCTAATTCCAAATGCAGCTTCCTCTCCACAGCCTGGTTATTTACATTAGGGCAGAATCCATTATATCATCACTGACCTTGAAATGGTCTAGTCTAATTCCTCATTTTAAAGACAAGTGAAACCCATTGAAGTTAACTGAGTTTAGTGCAATGTTATACAACTAGTACTGAGTATCTCTACTCAATGTAATTATAAAGCACTGTATAAATGAGTACTCTTGTCCATTGCTATTCTAAGAATTGACAACTTCCAAAACTAGTCTCAGATCCTTTACTCATTCTTTGTGATCTCATCTGCTCCCAAGGTTTCAATTAACCCTGCAAAAGACTCTCAAACATTTATCTCCAGTCCCACATTTTAAATTATCTTAAGTATTTCTTCTCCAGTATGTATTGCCAACATTTCACATTCCAAATTTAAAATTGAACTCAAAGATTCTTTCCAAAAATATGCTCTTCTTTATATTCATATTTCTTTTAGAGGTCTAAAGAGGCCCTTCTTTACAGGTTCTCAGACTTATACACTTGAAGTCATCATTGGTTCTTTCCTTTGCCCCATACACTTATACTCTGCTGTGGCATTTTTTCTTTAATCTGTCCTTTTTGAGTCACCACCTTCATTCAGACCCTCTACAGCTAGTGTCTGGAGCAATTTGAGAAAGACTATTTCCTTTGTAGCTCCCTAGGTGTTTTCATTTTTTTCTTGATTTTTTTGTAATTTAAAACAATGCTTTTTTTTTTTTTTGCCAGAAGATTCCATATTATGAAAAGGTAATATAACTACATAATTAGCTGTTTAATTTAACATGGGAACATTTTTAGTGAGATATATTAAAAAGTATCTTGACACTAATCCTACCCCACCCTCTATTTTATCTCTTTTGATGACTCTTGGAACCTTAAAATCTCCTGGTTCTCCAAATTCTCTGATTGCACCTTTTGTTTCTAATACTGGCCCCCACATTTTCATCATAGCCTCTTAAAGCAATTGTTCCCCTAACATATATCAGTAGTTCTCAATATTTGTAATGATTCTTTTCTCCCTATGTTTCCCTTAGCAATCTCTTATATTTGCATGGCTATATTTCCACTTCTCACTTGATTGTGTTCAAAACTATAAAATATCATTATTTATCCCATTGAATCTTACTTCTGTTCTTTTAAAAATCTAATTTCTTTCTTTACTTGTTCTGGCTCCATACCAGTACCATAGTACCAGTTTAACATTACCTACAATGTTCACTGTGTTCAGTGCTGAAGAAACAAAGTTTAGATAAATTGGTTCCTGCCTTGGAAGAATTTACATGCATGGATGATTTTAGAAAAGCCTAGAAAGACTTAGATGAATTGATGCTAAATGAACTGAGTAGAAGCAAGAGAACATTGTACAAAGCAGCATCAAGATTATGCAGTGATCATTTCTGATGAAGGTGGCTCTTTCCAACAATGGTAATTCAGGCCAATTCCAAAAGACTTGTGATGGAGCGAGCCAGCTTCATCCAGCTGCATCCAGTGAGAATTGTTGGCACTGAATGTGGATCACAACAAAGTTTTCTCCCCTTTTTTGTTGTTGTTTGCTTGTTTTTTGTTTTTTGTTTTCTCATTTTCTCCTTTTTGATCTGATGTTTCTTATGCAGCATGGAAATATTATAGAAGAATTGTACAGGTTTAACATCTGTTGTATTACTTGCTATCTAGGAAAGGGAGTGGGGAAGAGAGGATGAAAATTTTGGAACACAAGGTTTTGCAAGGATGAATGTTGAAAACTATTTTTGCATCTATTCTGAAAAAAGAAACTATTTAAAAAAGAATTTACTTGCCTTCTAGCAAAAGTAAAGCATATTCACAAAAACCTGTAGTGCAAAATAGCACAAGTGCATAAGAAATGTATCTGTTAAGGATTATGTGAGTGATGTATGAAACTTCAAAGATGTTTTTGACACTTCTGTACCTCTCATATCAAACTAATTATTTACAAGGCTTATCAGATCTACTACCTGTATCTCTTACATTCTGATCTTTTTGTGATCCTCTTTTACTGTCCACCAGAATTATTTCAAGAGTTTTTAAATAGATCTTCATTTTCTCATCTCCTAGCCATCCTTCGCACTGCTACCAAACTTATCCTCATGACATCTTTCTGCTCAAAGCCATTCAATGACTCCCTTACCTATAGAGTAAAGTTCATAGTATCATATGTTTAGAACTAGAAAAAAAAATCTTGGAGATAATCTAGTCCATCTCCCTTATTTCATAGGATGAGGAAACTAAGACCTGCAGAGGTCAAGTAATTTCCCACAGTCCTCCAAGGAGGAGTAAGTGACAAGAGACCAGATTTGAACCTTGCACTTCCATTATACTATTCTGCCTCACCTTCTAGTCTGCAATTCACACCTTTCCAGGTGTATCTTTTATTCCTGCCCTATAGATTCCACATACCTAAATTCAATTTAACAAACATTTTTAAAGTACTTATATATAGAAGATTTGGAGTTCCTCAACCCAGGATGCCCATCCTTCCCACACCAAACTCCCACTTGTTGAAGATTTATCATAGAATTTTTCTTCCTTCTTAATTCCAACTCATATCTAGGAAGCTTTCTGTAATCCCTTTCAGTCAGTATTGACAGTCTCTCTTCAGATCTCCATAACCCCTGATTTGTACTCATATATTTACATGTTATTTTGTATTGTAGTTATCTTATCCCACTACTAGACTATAAGTAAAATCCATTAAAGGAAGGATCATTTTATCCAAATTTTGTTTCTGTAGCAGTTAGCACAGTGCACACAGTAGATACTTAATGATTTTTGACTTTTGTAATACTCCTAATGGATTTTCCTGTTTCCCTTATCCTGTTAAACTCTTTTTGTCAATGCAAAAATGATCTTTCAAATTCACAGGTTGAACCAGATTGCTTCCATATTCAAAAATTTCTATTGTGCCTGCATTTCTTATAGGAAAAACTACAAAACTCCTTATTCTGACCTTTAAGGCCTCTCACCTTTCTAGCTACAGCCTGTCTATCCAAGCTTATTTCACTCTGCCCTGCTTCCTGTGTTATGAGTTCCAACCAAACTATAAGTTCCCCCCATTCCCCTCATTTCATCCTGCCTCCATTTATTACACAAACCATCCCTTATTGGAACACACTTATTTCACATTTTATTAAAATACTTCTCTATATTCAAGACTCAGGTACCATCTTATCTATGAAACCTTTCTTGATTTCTCCACACTGAAACAGTTCTTCCTTGCTCCAGTTAAATTCATGTGGGTGGGTATTATAAATGATTTGAAGTCAGGAACTGGTTTTCCCCTCTCACCCCCCAGTCTTTGTATTTCTAGCACTTGGCATAATACCTTGCACATATTAGGAACATAACAAATGTTTATTGAATTGAATTCTTAATTTCATCTTTTTTCCTTTCCAGACTTTTTAACTCCTTCCTCTTTCCTGGACTGATTATAAGCGGACTTTTATGTGTTTTTTTGATTTTTGTCCTTTGGTCAATCAGAGTAACACTACAGAAAAAGAAAAAATCAGTTTCAACATACAGATATAAAAAAAATCAGAGGGTGATTGCATTTTTTCATCCGTACTGCAATGCTGGCGGTGGAGGAGAGAGAGTTTTGTGGTGTGCCCTGCGAGCTCTGCAGAAAAAGTAGGTATGCATCTTTCTGAAGCAAATCTCAGCATTATCACCCTCCCCCCCACCATTAAAAATTATCTCCTTCCCTCCTCCCCCACCCAGAAATATCTCTCCTTCTCTGGTACTGTTGATGTTGGGAAAGGGACCCAGAAGTTGGGGTCATAGACTGGTGACGGGAGCTGTCTCAAAATGCTTGAACCCATTTCCTAGTCAAGAAGCAAAATTTTATTGTAATTGTGCCATGAACTGAGGAGTGGTCTATTCACTATTGTCTCAGGGATTTGATTTATGGGGCTATCCTGAGGCCGGAAGACTCCAAAGCTAGATTTAGGATTACTTATTTATTGTTAGCACAGAAGTAAGGGGACCTCAAAATCATTGCTGTTCCCCTAGAAGCTGTATTACAAATATCACCTACTCTCATTTTAGAATTTCCTTGGCCTACTTTCTCTAGAATTCTTCTCTTAGATACATACCCATTATCTTTCTCATACTTTTGAATTTCAAATGGTATTGCTGGAAAATATTACCATTTCCTGGTGTATTTGACTAGGATGATCATTATGTGCACTCCCAGAAGAGACCTGGTTAGTTTGGGACTCTATACTTAGGAGAGTCCCCACTTCCCTCTGATATGGAAATAAGACATCTAATTTCTTTGGAACTGCTCTGCCTTTTGTGGCCTTAGAATTGCCTGGGGACACCTCAAGATCACTTGACTTACCCTAGGACACCTGTGGTTCTGAAATGGTACTTGCTGCTATGCTAGGTCTTCCTGCCTCAGAGGCCATCTCTATTATGTAGGTGCACTTCATAGGTGATTATTACATTGTTGTGGTCTGGAGGTGAGTTGTAAAAAAGGTTGAATAATGAATATAAAATACCTACTCTAGAATCATCATCAACATGAATTAATTTAATCCATAACTACCCATAGGAAATGGATCATTTCTACCAAAAAAGTTACATTTATGAAGAAAGTTGTATGAAATTAGTATGTTTGATTTTTTTCTTTTAATCCTGTAAAAATCTATTTTAAAAAGAAGAAAGTGTTTCAAATATTGTTCAGTTGTTTTTGTGGAGAGGAAAATGCCTCTTCAGCCTCATTTGATTTTCAAAGTGTAGGCTTTGTTCAGGCAGCTTTTTGGTCCTCTCCTGCATCTGTCAGACCCACAGCCCTGGGCAGCAGGCCTCCTCCCTCCCCAGCCCCTGCCTTCTCTCCTAGGCCAGTGCCCACATCAGACTCTCCTCTTCCAGGACGGGGCTGACCAGGCCTTCCACCTTCCACATTCTAATAGGAATGTCAGTCAGCAAATGTATACCCAGTACTGCGCTAAGTGCTGGGGAGACACCTTGGAAAAGAGAAAGGGTCCTTGCCTTCCCTCAGGGAGCCTGCAGCCCAGCCTGGGAAGAAGAGCTCCAAAGGAGGCTGCTCTGAGCTAGAGCCTGGGTCTGAGCAGACCAGACTTTGAGCCAAAACCACTAAGTTGCTCTTTGGCTCAGCCCCATTTGGTCATTGTTTGGAGCTTGATTTGACTCAGATTGAATGTAAATAGCAGTCCTTTCTTCAGAAATCCTGAGTCTCTTCCCTCCCAGATTTTTTTTTGACTAGGTGAAAGAATTTTCTTTGCTTCAATCTCCTGTTGGCTTTAATCTCTGAATGGGTGTGGCCTCAGTCAAACTGGAGATCTGGTAAAGGCTGAGGTCTCCCATTGCATCCAAGACCATCTCCAATCTCCTGTTCTGTGTCTGGCCGCTGGGCCCAGATGGTTCTGGAGGGGAAAATGGGGCAGGTGACCTTGCCCAGGTCTCCCTCATCTAAATCCAACTCACCTGTATGTCAGGCATCACCCCCGATGTCCAGATCCTCTTGGAGAAGGAAGGACAAACAACAACAGAGTAGGGCCTGTCACTTTGTTGAGGTGTGAGAAATGAGGGTTGAGAGATCCTCTGACAGCAATGGGATTCCTTGGCCAGTCTGCAGGCTTTGCGAAAGAATTTGTAAACCCCAATGAATACAGGTTCAAGGTTTGTGGCAAGGATGGGTTTGTTACACTAAAAAAATAACTTTCTTAGTGGGCAAAATTCTGTTAGAATTTTTGCAAAAAGTCCCTGCACACAGCATTTTATATATTGCGTTTCTTTGGCCCAGAACCAGGAGCCAATCTCCAGATGAATTTAAGGGACTAATTTTCAACTATATAGAGAATAATGATTATGCCCCAAGTCAAGATCTCCAATTGAATTGAACGAGCTTACTTATCTGGGAGTTTCTCCTATGAACCAGAAGGTGAGCAGAAAAGTAAGATGCTAGGAGCAAAGTTCTCATCCTTGGAGTAAGAACAGTTAGGAAGATAAGTGAGAGTGAGAGAAAGGAGTACACAAATAATTTTACCCTTCTTTCTCCAAAGTGCTCACAGAAGTACTCTATAGTACCTGAGAAGTAAAAGTTGGATTATTTGTCCCTCTCAAGGCTAGGCAGGTTTGGGTGAGGTATGATCTCTTTTAGCAAGCATCTTGATACCTCCTGAGCCTTCTCAGTCCTTCAGGGAAAAGCTTCTACCTAACAATTAGTAAAGGTGCCAAGAAAGACCAAAAGCAACTGGAAACCAATCTTCCTCTGGATATGTGCCCCTTCTCTGAACAGGCTTCCGGAGAGGGGGAGGTTTAACAGTTAAAAGTAGGCTTAAGGGTGTTTGAAACCAGCCAGAAGGAGAAAGGGTTTGTTCCTGCGGGCTATAAGAAGGGGTATAAGACAGCAGGTAGCTGGGAGATCCAAAGGTGCCATAGTCAGGGATGAGTGGACAGCAGTTTTAGGTGGTTAGATTTACAACCCTATTCCCCTTGTCTAGAAGTGAATCTCCCTTCTGGTGTCCTTTACAAAGTATGACTGAAACCTTTCTGGGTTTATGGACATTTTTCCTACATGTTTAATAGGAGGGTTCTTTGTTATCAAAAGTCCCCTTTTTTGCCATAATGCCCCTTGAGCATGCAAAATGTGAAAAGCATATTTGGAGTCTGTATAGATGTTCACTCTCATTCCCTTCCCCAGTTCCAAAGCTCTGGGTTAGGGCGGTGAGTTTGGCTTTCTGGGCAGAAGACCCAGGGGGCAGTGGCTTAGCCTCCAAGATACTATTGAGAGTCACCACAGAATATCCTGCCTTTCTTTCCCCATTTTCAAGAAAACTCGACCTGTCTGTAAACCATTCACCATCTGGGTTGTCAAGGGGAATGTCCTTTAAGTCAGGGCGGTTGGAGTAGACAGAATCTAAAGCTTCCTCACAATTATGAATGAAGTTTCCTGACTTGAGTGTTGTCAGGGAAGCAAAGTGGCAGGATTGAAAGTGTGACACACTCAGAGAGTCAGGTCGGGAGTGTCTAGCAGGAGAGCCTGATATCTAATAAGCTGCCCACTAGTGAGTCACTGATGCCCTTTGGCTTCTAGAATGCTCTGAATTCAGTGGGGAGGTGAAAACCTCCAATGGCTGCCCCAAAGTGAGTTTTGAGGCTTCTTCAGTTAGAAGGGCCATGTCAACCACCTCTCTAAGGCAGGAGAGCCATTCTAGAGAAACCGGGGCCAGTTTCTTTGAGAAATAACAACTGAGCTGGGATCAAATCTAAGGGCCTGAGTTAAGACCCCCAGGGCCTGGCCCCATCTTTTCTCAAGCTTGACAGAGCAATCTCTTTTCTCCCAGATTTCAGAGGGAATGTGGGAGGGCTTTCAGAGCAGCACAAAAAGACCATCTGGAGGTCTGAGAATAGAAAATTGGGTCCCTAATTTTACCATTAAATCACACCCCAATAAGGGAGCAGCATAGGAGGGAATAAGAAGAAATAATTGTTTATTTACAGGTCACCAAACTGGCAGGATAGAGGGAAAATCTCCAAATAATTCTTAAGTTTCCCTTTAATTCCCATTTTATGGGGATTTATTTAATTTATATTTAGGGGCAAGTGACACCAGAGTGCCAGAGCATCAAGGAAGGAGAAGTCCCATAGCAAAAAGAAATTCAGTGATCTCACTGGCCATATCTGGATGTTAGGCTGTTGTGGTGGAGTGAAGGGGAGTTTGACCAAGCTCCAAATTCCTGCCGGAGGGCAGGGAGTGTAGGGGGAGGGGGACAGCTTGTCCCCTGTGGGCAGTCCTTCCTGGTTGCACTCAGGGCAAGGACTGGGAAGTTTCCTTGGCGGACACTTTTGGGTCAGATGGTCCTGGCCATCACACCTGAAGCATAAACCCCTATGTTTCCCAAAAATAGCAGCCAAAATATGGGACTGTTCTCCAATTCTCGCTTTAACTCTGCAGTCTTTTTCCTCTGCTGCAGTTTGCTCCCTATTATTAAAGACTCCAACAGCTGTTTCTGACAGCTGAATGGGAGAGATTTGAAGGCCCAAAGCTGGCTTTTGCAGCTTCCTCCATATATCTGGGTCAGATTTTTAAAAATTAACATCTCCCCAGGAAAGATCAAAGAGGGCATTGGCCTTGGACCCTTCAAAAAACTGGGTGGAGTCCTCAGAGTTTCTCCAGGAAGAGATTGAGATTTGACATTGAAAGAGACACCTCTACTCAGAGTGTCTCTCTCTGAGAATCTGCTGCTTCTCTCAGGGCAGAGGTAAGAAGAGGTGGCTAACTCAGTTTCCTGAAGAAGAGAAAAGAGGATCCCACTTCTTGTATCAGAGGGATTGCGGAGTGGGGGTTGGGAAGTCTCAGAATCTGGTTCAGGTGAGGGAGATAGTTAAAGAAATATTATCGGATATAAGGTCCTGTCTTTGGTTAGAGGTGGTTTTGAAAGGCATTCAGAGGGAGCCTGTGTCCCTAGGGGAGTGGAAAGAAGGTAGTTATTTAAAAAGTTAATATCTAATTTTGATTTCTCTCCATCGAATTTAAGCAGCTTTCTGCAGTGCTATTTTAATTTAAACTTTTAAGCTGAATTTGTCTCTGTTTAAGAAACAGCCTAAAGGAGAATCTTTAGAAATAGAGACAGAGGCAGATTGTCCCATTTTGCCACAAGTCTTAGATTTTCCTGGATTCTGTAGCACCTCATCCTCTCTCAGGCTTCCTAGAGAGGGAGATGACAGAGTTCCCTGGTTAAGGGGACTCTTGTCAGAAATGCAGGAATTCCCAGTCTGAGCATCCCCAGCCAGAGAATTCTGCTGAGCATGAAGCTCTAACAGCCCAATCTTACCAGGTGTTTGGCTGTCCCGGTTATAGAATAGACAACAACAAGAGAAGGCTTACCTCAGCCAGAATTTCAGGGATCCCCATATGGGCCACCAAATTTTGAGGTGTGAGAAATGAGGGTTGAGAGATCCCCTGACAGCAGTGGGATCCCCTGGCTGGTCCATAGACATTGTGAAAGAATTCACAAACCCCAATGAATACAGACTTGAGGTTTGTGGCAAGAATGGGTTTATTATACTAAGAAAACAGGTTTCTTAGTGGGCAAAATCCTGTTAGGACTTTTGCAAAAGGTCTGGGCACATAGCATTTGATATATTGGGTTTCTTTGGCCTAGGCAGGCAGAAGCCAATCTCCACATGAATTTGAGGGACTAATTTTCAACTCAAGTGAGGATAATGATTATGCCAAGATCTCCAATTGAATTGAATGAGATTACTTATCTGGGAGTTTCTCCTATGAACAGGAAAATTAATTTCACTTATTTCCAAAATATAATTATCAACAGCCACATCAAAAGTCACTATTGTAAAAGTAGCAAAAAATAATAATAATAATAGAAAGGAACAGTATGCTGAATATAAGATGAAATGTAATAGTGACATTCACCTATATTCAAAAATCCAGCCGTATAAGTATAGCATAAAGGTGGCAACAGTATAGATAAAAAGGACCAGGGTATTTTTGATGGACTACAAGGCCAATATAAGTTTTGTGTCAGCCAAAACATTAATACAATTTTTAGTTTGCAATAAGCAAAGTTGGTATGGGGAAGGTGTCCTGCTACAGTTCTGTTGTACTTTTCCCTGATCAGGCCACATATGAAATACTGTGTACAATGCAAGCTACACATTTTAGGGCAG
The DNA here is from genome assembly GCF_016432865.1 of Antechinus flavipes. NCBI lineage: Eukaryota > Metazoa > Chordata > Mammalia > Dasyuromorphia > Dasyuridae > Antechinus > Antechinus flavipes. The sequence continues at coordinate 545,954,213 of NC_067400.1, read as the reverse complement.
ACATAAACTAGTGCATGTGCAGATGAAGGCAATCTGGATGATGATGGAAATAGACAATGTCATATAAATATTGGTTAGAATAGAACATTTGGTAGGTGGAAGAAGAGGAGAGAGGCATGTGAACTTATTTTCTATCCTAAAGGCTATAGAAATAAGACTTATTCTGTTTTGGTCTAAAAGGCAAAGTTAGGAGAAATCTATGGAAGTTACAAGCAGATTTTAGCTGCAAGAGAGAAACAGAAAAAACTAAAAAATTATGAGTTTTGCTAAAGCAAATGAATTTCCTCAGGAGAAAATAGATTCTTTATTTCTAGAGGACTGGAAGCAGAGACTTGATGACCATTTGTCCATGTTGTAGAATGGATTCTCCTGCTTCAAATACAGGTGACACAAAACATCTAGGAACCTTTCCAACTCTTAAGGTTATGTGATTATATAATAATTCCATCTAATTGCATGACTTAGACCCTGAATAAAACTTTAAATGAAAGGTGTTTTTTAAAAAGTGAAAATTCTGTACTAAGTCTAGCACTTTGTATTAGTATTTGTTATTGACAAAGTGCTGTGCTTTAGAATATACAAAAAAAACAAACAAACCTATTCTCTAGTTTTAAAGGCTACATGGCCTATTTATGAATATCTAAAGTTGTTACATTAAGTGGTATTTACTCCCAAAAAATTAAGTGCTGTTAAAATTTGGATCAAAAAACATAGGCTAAAGGAAGAAACTAAATCAAGTCTACCAGTAATATTAGACAATTGATAAAACCCTGAAGACCATTTAAATAGCCTAAAAAAAAACCTATTAAGTAATTGAAAACAAAAAATTTCCTGTAATTTCCAGTTTTAAATTAAGTGATTTTTGTTTTGTTTTTTTTTTGTTTTTTTTTTTTAGGTATGATGAAGCAACTTATGTTGTTTATACTGGTGATAAAAATGTCACTGGTGAACAAATCCTAGATGAGGCTTTCAGAAGATTCAACATCAAATTAGAACATCCAGTGAAGTTTGTGTTTTTAAGAAAACGGTACCTTGTGGAAGCATCACTCTATCCTCACTTTACTCTGCTGGGCCAGACCGTCGGGTCCATTTTTCTTGGCTGGGAAGCTCTTAGGAAGTGCGTGCCTGATATTTACATTGACTCCATGGGTTATGCTTTTACATTGCCACTGTTTAAGTATTTAGGAGGCTGCAAAGTTGGATGTTATGTCCATTATCCCACCATCAGTATTGATATGCTCTCTGTTGTGAGAAATCAAAATGCTAGATTTAACAATGCAACCTTTATTACCCAAAATTATTTTCTCAGCAAAGTGAAGCTCATCTACTATTATTTATTTGCTTTGTTTTATGGATTGGTTGGATCTTGCAGTGATGTAGTCATGGTCAATTCTTCCTGGACTCTAAACCATATTCTGTCCCTCTGGAAGGTACAGAATTGTGATATTGTTTATCCCCCTTGTGATGTGAAAACATTTTTGGACATTCCATTACTTAAAGAAGAAGAGACACCCTCAGAAGTTATAGTGGTATCAATTGGCCAATTCAGGCCTGAAAAGAACCATTCTTTGCAGATCAGAGCCTTTGAGAAGTTGCTGGGAAAGATGACTCCAGATTATTCTTCTTCACTTAAACTTATCTTAATTGGAGGTTGTCGTAACATAGATGATGAAAAACGGGTAAATGAGCTTAAAAAGCTTTGTGAAGACCTAAAAGTTCAAGAAAATGTGGAGTTTCAAATCAATATTCCATTTGAAGAAGTCAAGTATTATTTGTCGAAAGCAACAATTGGCCTTCATACTATGTGGAATGAGCATTTTGGAATTGGTGAGTTTTGAACTTCAAAGACCTTTCTTGGTACCTTAATGACATTTTTAAAGTTCTAGTTAAAATAGATTGGAGCTTTGCTTTCACACACCCCTTAAGACCTCCCTAAAAAGATATGGCTCCTTACAATGAACTCTGGCTACATCACTTAATAAACCATCTCATTCCATGCTTTTGTTCTTAAATTTCCCTTTCTTGGAATGTTTTTCAACCTAAACCAGGAACTAAGGATATTTGACTTAGGAACTAAGAATACTTAATCTGTACCATTTCATGAATTTTGAGATAGACTTGCCTCATTCTGAATCCTGCTTCCTCTTTTAGTAGGGAGTACTACTTTATTTTCTATTTATATAGTACCTGTAACTGAATTTATGTCACAGAAACTGTTTTCCTAATCCATTTAGTACAATATTGATATTATACACCAAATAATCTTTGTTTTATATATCTAAGAAGAGTCCCATCAGAGATTCCTGAGAATAGGAATCGCTAAGCTGAAGCAAACCAAAACTCCTTTACTATTCCTAATACATAGTATGTCAATTTTTTTCTTTATTATCTCTATTTACTACTCTTATCTCTCTGCTGCTTTTTCTTTTTTTATACTATTTTTCTCTCAACAAACTTTTATTTTGCGTTTTTTCATTTCCTAATATTCTGCTATTTTTATTCATCCACCCTCCCTCCCCACAGTATAACATTAAAGAACAGTACTAGAAAGCATTTTTAAAAGCCTAAAATGTTTGTTTCGTCTTAATTTTTTAACATCTAGTTAGGCTATTTTTATGTCTGCGCAAATATCACTTTCTAAATTTGGAATACTGAATTCATAAATGGTCTCTAGTAACCTTTGTTTTAGTGGACACACATGGGAAATTATGATATAATGCCTTTGGTAATAATTTTTCTTGTTGATTCTTATGTATTCTATAGGGGTTGTGGAATGTATGGCTGCTGGGACAATAATTCTGGCTCACAATTCAGGAGGCCCAATGCTTGATATTGTTATACCTTATGAAGATAATATAACTGGATTCCTGGCAGAAAATGAAGAAGATTATGCTGAAAAGATGGCATATATCCTTTCTTTGTCTCCTGAAAAGAGGCTTCAAATAAGGGAGAATGCTCGTCAATCTGTAAGCAGATTTTCTGATGAAGAATTTGAAGTGTCATTCCTCTCAGTTATAGAGAAGTTGTTGTAATAAACGTATGATTAAATGCCTTTACATTTTTCTAGACTTTTATTCCCTGTTTTAATAAAGTCACCCCACGCAGTGTCATGTTTATTTGAGTTTGTAAAGAAGAGAAAAATAATTTAAATTAAAATATATATCCTTTTGTTTTTAATGAACTGTCTTATGAGAAAAAAAAAATCTAAATTTTTTGACTTAGTTTCTGGCCAGAAATTTTACATTTTTCAAGAAAAAGTATTTCATTGGCTAAAATTCATCTGCAACTTAATAACCATTTAATATATTCTAATTCACTACTATTCAGCACATATGTACACATACACACACAATAGATTTAGGGAGAGTTAATTTGATTGCCTAATTCTTGACCAGTGATTTATATAATTATAGAATTTGAGTTTGAAGGAACCTCAGTGGCCATCTTTACATAAAGAATGCTCTACCATGGTATAAAATTTAAATAGAAATAGAACCATAGAGTTGTATATTGACTTTAAAAAGGACAGATTAACATCATCTACCACAATTTGCACATTTCCCAATTACATTTTAATCTGGGTCTTGCCACTTGCATGGGGGTTTGACACCCCTGCTGTACAACATACTCAAGTGATTACCCAGGCTTGGCTAAAAGAGCTCGTGTTAGAACTCCTCTCTATCTCCCAAGGTAGTCCTTTCACCTTTCCAGAACTCTTAATTGTGAGGGAGATTTTCCAAACATAGACCCATAATTGCCCCTTAGTGACTTCCAGCCATTACTCCTAGTTCCTCTCCCACAAGAAAGCCTTTAATGTTCTTAAAGTTGGCACTCATAGTCCCCAGGTTTAATGACTCCATTTTCTTCAGCTGTTTCTTATATAACATGTAGCAAGAACTTGTTCCATCTTGGCAGCTTTCCTCAAGGTCAGGGCTTCACCTTTTTAGTGTCCTGGAAGCCTCTGGCAGTCTGGTGAAGATTATGGCCACCTCAGAATCATGTTTTCAAATGCATAAAATATACTAGAAGATTATGAAGGAAATTAATTATATTGAAATATAGTCATAAAAAAAATTTTTTTTTAATTTTCATGGACCCAGATCAAGAACTATCCATTCTAGGTAAATTTCAGCTTATCAACATCCTTCCAAAACTCAGCTTCTGAGAATTGAACACTCTCTGTGAAGTTGGTTTTTTGAACCCAAGAGAAACATTAGACTTTACGTTTTTCCCTATTGAATTTCTTCCCAATTCTCTACCTAGTCAAGATATTTCTTCCCCATTCTCTACCTAGTCAAGATACTGAAAACACAGAACTAACAGCAGACCTAGAATACTCACTAAAGATCTCCAAGATGACATTAAACCATTAGCAACTGCTCTCTGTGACAATCAAAAATAATCCTTTTTATTCCCTTCTCCCTGGGAACTTCCCACGGAAGCTAAGCTGCCTTGCTGCTGGAAGCAGACAATGTCTTAGCCCAGGAACTCCAACCCAGGCCCCTGCTGCTTTGTTTGACAAGTGCCTCGACTAGCCCACTCCTTTCTGGCAGGTTTCAGCCAAGCTTCACGTTGATTCCCACTCCCCCAAATAAATCTACACTGCTATTGGCTCTAGAAAGATCAGCTAATGGAGTGAAATAAACAGAGAACCCTAGGTTCTAGAGAGTTCTCATTTGCATAAAAGAGCTGGTCTAAATAATAACCAGTGCTCTGCCATTATTCTGCCTTTTCCAAATTTACATATCTCCCAAAAAAAATCTCTCAAAAGTTAAATTTGATGTAATATTGAATTTTTCCTACCCCTTTGTCAATTTGGAATTCTACCCCCAAAGCATAATGCAGGTCCTTTGGACTCTGCTGGTTCTATCAGCATCTTTGGGCATCTTCAGATTTCAGTGACTAAAGTCCATCCAACTTTTCTTGGGACTTCAGAAAGTGGCCAAGACAGAAATGTTTACAGCAGTATAATTTACTGTACAACACCTTTGTATTGAGGTTGGAAAGGGACCCCAAAAGTTTGAGTCACAGACCAATGTCAGGAAGTGTCTTGAGAATTTGCAGGCTTGAACCTATTTCCAAGTCAAGGGGCAAGATTTATTGTAATTGTAATGGCAACTAAAGCAGTCTAATTCCAAGAGAATTTAGGAAAGAAACAGAAGCAAGCAGACAAATTTATCTAGTTGGTGTTATACGCATGCTAATTTTATGGCCCAGAAGTAGGAGTGGTCTGTGGGATTGGGCTATCACTGACCAACAGATTATCCATCGGACAAGTCAGCAAAGAACTGAGGAGTGGTTGGTTCACTATTTTTTTAGGAATCCGATCCGTGGGACTATCCAGAGGCCAGAAGTCTTCAGAATCAGATTGTTAGAATGATAGTATTCTTAAATTGGCTGTGGGAGGGCTCAGGATCAGATTCCAAAGCCAGAGGACTTGTAATCACTGAGTTATTGTTAGAACAGAAGCCCCTAAGGACAGGAGACCTTAAAATTATTGCTATCTCCCCTAAAAGCTATGTTACATCACTCACACCACTACTGATACAGTGGAATGTAACATTCAAGCTAAAAAATGTTTTTAAGATTAAACTTCAAGGTGGAGGTAGCCATTATCATAGTGATAGGAAGCTAATATAAACATTGTCCAGATATGGCTGGCAATAGATGCCAGATCAGTAAAGAACTAGATGATTGCTGAAGATTGAGGTAGGAAAAAAATCAAGCAAGAGATATATGTAAAGTAGTTGATTTTCAGATCACCCAGATAAGGGAAAAGCTGGAACTAGATCTTAGGCTCTTTATATTCATACCATGTTTATCTCATCCCATTAGCAGTTTTTTAATCATAATTTACTTCTTTATATTTTTAAATCATAGTTTACCTCTTTAGCATAGCCAGAAAAGAAATTTGAAAGGAAGAGAGTAGACTATAAGAATCTGGTGGGGAAAACAATATGTATAAAAAAAGGAAATCAATTCTGGGATATGACATAAAAGTCACTTATCAAGAACAAAGGTCCATATCAATTTATATGTCTCCCTCCAGTGAATTTCTTTAAACATGAAATAATCACAAATGCTAATATTTAAAGTGCCTGACATCATACTCTAATATCTTTACAAGGGGTGGGAGGCCCTATGACTATCTGCTTCTATAATTTTTCACTATGGGCAGCCTTCAGCATTTGTGCATTTAATTTTCATGACTTCAAGCATTAGTGTGATTTCATTAATAACCTCATTTTCATTTCAGGTTGGTAACCTTGCACATTTGAAGCTATGTGCAGTAGATTAAAAAAAGAAAAAGGTGCAATGTATGCAAGTTTGTGGAATCCTATCCCTTGGTATCCTACTATGCCTTTCACTAGTCTTTTTCATTCTACCATTGTGGAATCAAGCACATTTTCATTGTTTCCCTTTAAACTCTTAAGTTTTGTATTGCAATTCTGCCCCCAAGCACACTGCAAGTCATTATTAAGTGAAGTCTAGTTGTGTTTTCCAAGTGCAAAGACTAAAATTCCTATAACTTCTCCCTTGGTTTTCAGAAGTTGCTATAATATACTAGACAATGCTCTGACATCATTTGACACAGTGGAAAGTAAGATTGAGATTTAAAAATGTTTTTCTTTTAAAAATTTTATTTGCTGTACAGTATTTATAGTACTATAGATTTCATATGTTGTGAAAAGTTATGATTGTCAGAAACCAATGCTTTGTCTTGTTTTAATTTGGATGTTAGCACAAAAAAATTACATAAGTCTAGATAATACTAGTAAGAAAAAATGTTTAGCATGTTACCAGTTTTATATACTACATTTTATGACTTATTTCAAGGTTTTTTTTTTTTTGTATTTAGGAAGATTACATTATAAGAATTAATGTTTTGTTATAAAGACTTGTATGCATAAAAGTGTATTTTTTAGAAATCTAACTCTTATTTATAAATGTATGCAATGAAGTAAGTAGGCTTTGTTCTTTGTTTAGTTATTTTTTTGTAGTTTCTGCCTCTAAAGGTAATTTTAAGAACTGATTTTCACCTATGTAACTATGTCAATCACAGTTAGTGGCAAATTTGCTTCTTTCATCCCCCTACATAATTTAACAGTATTAAAAAAAAAACTGCAATAGAAGCAGAATACTGGTGAAAAGGGAAAGGGTAAAAGCAGAGAGAAAAGTACAACTTGGGAAAAATAAGACAGCGGGAAATATGGAGTTAGTAATCTTAACTGTTAATGTGAATGGGATGAACTTTCCCATAAAATGTAATTAGATAGCAGAGAGGATTAAAAACCAGAATTCTATATTTTTACAAGAAACACATTTAAAGTAGAGGGAAACATACAGAAGTAAAGGGGAAAGGATGGAGCAGAATCTATTATGCTTCAGCTGAAGTGAAAAATAGCAGAAATAATGATCTTGATCTCAAATCAAGCAAAAGCAAAAATAAATCTAATTAAAAGAGGTAAGGAAGAAAAGGCAACATAGATAATGAAGTAATATCAATATTAAACATATATGCACCATGTGAGATAGCATCCATATTCTTAGAGGAGAAGTTGAGTTGCAAGAAGAAACAGTAAAACTAAACTAGCAGGGGATTTCAACTTCCTTCTTTCAAAACTACATAAATCTAACCACACAATAAACAAGAAAAATGTTAACAAGGTGAACGGAATTTTAGAAAGGTTAGGTATGATAGACTTTTGGAGAAAATTGAATGGGGATAGAAAAGAATATACCTTTTTCTTAGCAATACATGGCACCTATACAAAAAATTGAGGGCATCAGGGCATTAAAAACTTCACAATCAAATGCAGAAAGGCAGAAATAGTAAATGTACCCTTTTCAGATTATGATGCAATAAAAATTATGTGTAATAAAGGGCCATCGGAAAATGGACCAAAAATTGAATGGAAACTAATCAAATCCTGAAGAATGAATTGGTCAAACAACAAATCATAGAAACAAATGATAATTGTATCCAAGAGAATGACAATAATGAGACAGTATACCAAAACTTATGGGATGCAGCCAAAGCAGTTCTTAGGGGAAATTTTATATCTCTAAATAGTTACATGAATAAAATGGAGAAAGATGAGACATAGATATGGTGGTGATATCTAAACCAGGAATGGCCAAAACAGAGAAAGAAAACTATAGAGCAGTTTTTCTAATGAATATTGATGTAAAAAAACTTAAATAAAATATTAGCAAAGAGATTACAGCAATTTATAACCAGGAGAATACACTATGATAAAGTGGGATTTATACCAGGAATGCAGGGCTCATTTAATATTAGGAAAAACTATCAGCATAATTGATCATATTAGTAACCAAACTAATTGAAATCTTATGATTATCTTAATAAATACAGAAAAGGCATTTGACAAAATACAACACTTGTTCCTATTAAAAACATTAGAGAAGATTGGAATAAATGGCGTTTTCCTTAAAATGATAAGTAGCATCTATCTAAAACATTTAGAAAGCATTTTATTTAATGGGGATAAGCTAAAATCATTCCCAGTAAGATTGGGGTGAAATGAGGTTGCACATTATCACCCCTATCATTCAAAATTATATTAGAAATATTAGTTTTAGCAGCAGGAGAAGAAAAAGAAATTGAAGGAATTAGAGTAGGTAATGAAACAAAACTATCACTCCTTACAGATCATATGATTGTATATTTAGAGAATCCTAGACAATCATACAAAAAACTACTACAAACAACAACTTTAGCAAAGGTGCAAGATATAAAATAAACCCACATAAATTATCAGCATTTCTATATGCCACCAATAAAGCCCAGCAAGCAAGGGATAGAAAGAGAAATCCCATTTAAAATAACTGTAGGTAATATAAAATATTTGGGAGTCTATCTGCCAAAATAAAGCCTGAACTATATAAACACAATTATGAAACATTCTTCAAACAAAGAGATCTAAACAATTGGAAGAATATCAAATGCTCATGGGTGGGCCCAGCTAATATAATAAAAATGACAATAATGCCTAAATTAATCTATTTATTAAGTGCCATATCAGCCAAACTGCCAAGAAATTACTTTATAGAGCTAGAAAAAAAAAATAACAAAATTTATTGGGAAGAACAAAAGGGCACGAATATCAAGGAAAATAATGGGGAAAAATGCAAAAGAAGGTGACTTACAAACATAAAAGTATTTTATTCATCATCATGGTACTGGCTAAGAAACTGAGTAGTGGATCAGTGGAATAGATTAGAATCATAAGCCATAATAGTCAGTGACTATAATAATCTGGTTTTTGATAAACCCAAAGACACAGCTCCTAGGATAAGAACTCATTATTTGATAAAAATTACCAGAGAAACTGGGAAATAGAATGGCAACTAAGAATTGATTAACACCTAATGTCCTGTACTAAGATAAGGTTGAAATGGGTTCATAATTTAAATATAAAGGATGATACTATAAGCAAATTAAAACAAAGGAGAGCCTACCTCTCAGATCTGTGGAGAAGGGAGGAATTATAATCAAAGACTAGAGAGCATCATGAAATGCAAAATGGATAATTCTGATTACATTAAATTTTGAAATTTTTGCACAAATAAAACCAATGCAGCTAAAATTAGAAGGGAAGCAGAAAGCAGGGGGGGGAATGCTTATAGCCAGTGTTTTTGATAAAGGCCTCATTTCTAAAATGTGTAGAGAACTGACTTAAATTTATAAGAATACAAGCCATTCCTTAATTGATAAATGGTCAAAGGATATGAACAGATAATTTTCAGTTAAAGAAATTAAAACCATTTCTACTCATATGAAAAAATGCTCTTACCCACTTGATCAGGAAAATGCAAATTAAGACAACTCTGAGATGCCAGTACACACTTCTCAGATTGGCTAATATGACAGGAAAAGATAATGATGAATGTTGGAGGGGATGTGGAAAAACTGGTTCACTGATACATTGTTGATGGAACTGAATGAATCCAATCATTCTGGAGAACAATTTGGAACTATGCTCAAAAAGTTATCAAACTGTGCTTTCCCTTTGATCCAGTAGTGTTTCTGCTGGGCTTGTATCCCAAAGAGATCTTAAAGGAGGGAGAGACCCACATGTGCAAAAATGTTTGTGGCAGCCAAAGGGTGAGCAGACAAGCATAATTCCAGGAGAGGCTAATAACTTAGTCCTGACAGGATGAGGGTCAAATTAAGAAGGTCAAGGGCAGGATTCATGGAGGAGAGGGGCAATACTCAAATGGAGGGGGAATTATCCCAGCAAGGATTGAGATAAGGCACCTGGAGTTTTATGATACAATGGAATGTAAAGTGGCCAGAGCTTCAAGGTTTTTTGTAATTCAATTTCTCCCAGTCCTAATGGCAAGGAAAAAAGAGTTCCACCTAGCTACCACATGTACTTATGAAAGTTGACAAACACAGATGTTTGAGTTATCTAGTTCAAACTAGACCATCTATGGATAGTCTGGAGAGTACAGGACAACCGAGAAAAGCACAATTAATGTGTAGAAAGATGAAGCTCTGGGGAGAAAGGCAGCATTATTAAAACTAGTTGGTCCAACCTGTGATCTTGAGATAGTTGGCAAGAGTCAATTACTTTTAGCATTCCAAAAAACACTCTTTCAGAAATTTTTTCATGACCAAATTTCAGATCACTCTATGCAGATTTTTTTTTTAAATAAATGCTTCATGTTTAACATATATTGGATTACTTGCTGTCTAGGGGAGTGGGAGGGGGAAAAGGGAGGGAAAAATTGGGAACACAAAAGTTTTGTAAGAGTGAATGTTGAAAATTATCCATGAACTATGCCCAAAGAGCTATCAAACTGTACCTACCCTTTGATCCAGCAGTGTTTGTACTGGCATTATATTCCAAAGAGATTTTAAAGGAAGAAAAGGGACCCACATATGAAAAAATGTTTGTGGCAGCCCTTTTTGTAATGACAAGAAACTGGAAACTGAGTGGATGCCCATCTGTTGGGGAATGGCTGAACAAGTTATAGTGTAGGAATGTTATGGAATATTATTGTTCTGTAAGAAACGACCACCAGGATGATTTCAGAGAGGCCTGAAGAGACTTACATGAACTGATGCTGAGTGAAATGAGCAGAACAAGGAGATCATTATACCCAGCAACAACAAGATTATATGACGATCAATTCTGGTGGATGTGACTCTCATCAACAGTGAGGTGATTCAAACCAATTCCACTTTTGCAATGATGAAGAGAGCCATCTACACCCAGAGAGAGGACTGTGGGAACTGAGTGTGGATAACAACATAGCATTCTCACTCTTTCTGTTGTGGTTTGCTTGCATTTTATTTTCTTTCTCATTTTTCTTCCTTTTTGAGAAATTTTTCTCAGATTTTTTTTGTGCAGCAAGATAATTGCATAAACATATATGCTTATATTCGATTTACATATATTTTACCATGTTTAACATATATTGAATTGTTTGCCATATAGGGGAGGGGATGGGGAGAAGAAGGGAAAATTGGAACAACAAGGTTTTGCAAAATTATCCTTGCATATGTTTTGAAAATAAAAAGCTTCAATTAAAAAAAGAAAATTATCAATGCATATGTTTTGAAAATAAAAGGCTTTAATAAAAAAATGCTTATTGAGATCTTTGGTTTCTGTATTACAAACATTTCCCTTTCCAAAAGTCATCTCTTATAACAAGGAATTGAAAAAGGAGGAGAGGAGTAGGGGAAAAAATTACTAAAACTAATCAAAATATTAACAAAAAGTCTGACATTATATTCAGTGTTTCACACCCATGATCTCATACCTCTCCAAAAAGGTAAGTGAAATGCTTTCTTATCATTTGATTATTATAATTTTACATCCTTCCCAAATCATTTTGTAGTGGTAGTTATTTCCATTTTTGTTGCTATGGTCAAAGTGTATAGTATTTTCTTAAAGCTTACTTAATTTTGCATTTGTCCATATGTCTTCCTATGTTTCTCTGTATTTATCATATACATCATTTCTCATGGCACTGTAGTATTCAGATTTGAGCCTGAATTTAACTGAATTAACTGGCAAAATGCCAGAGGTAAAATATGAATCCATTTCCGACCTGAATCCAAGGGCAGAAGTCTTTCCATTGCACCACACTGCCTCTCTAAGACAATAGGACTTCATGGTCATGACTAGGGTTTCCCAAAGTTTTTTCCTAGAAATGTTTCAGGATATTAGGTCAGTTCTTTCAAGTAGTAATTCTAATAAGAATCAGGGCTGAGGAAGAAGAAGAGATAGAGATAAAGATAACTGGCTCTGTTTACTTTTTGGTATATCTATTTCTAAGATATATTTTTATTTCTTTTATTAAATGTTACCCAATTACACATATGATTTTTTGACATTAATTTGTAAAAATTTTGATTTCCAAAGTCTTTCCATTTCATCCCTTCCTTATCACTTAAGAAGGCAAGCAATATAGATATAGATTTTTTGTATACTTCTTAAAATGAGGTATAGTTCCAGATTGTGGTTTGAGGAAAGATGGAGTTTTTATTTATATGTGTGTATGTTTGCATATTTATATATATATATATATATGTGTGTGGGTGTGGGTGTGTTTGTGTGTGTGTATACATATATATGTATATATATATTTTACACAGAGATATACAGGAGAGGACAATCAAGTTTTTGAATAAAGTTTTTAGGAAATATCAAGTTGTTTGAATTAGATATGATACTGGATGGATATCTATGTGGTTATTCCCTGGATACTAGAGAGGGCTGGAAGCACTAATAACTGTGGAAGGTAAAATCATGGAAATAAGATGTATATACTCATGGTATAAACTATTGGATAGCTCTATAAACAGTTGATTAGCTACCCCTTATTTTTGTGTTGTTGTTGATAACAATACCTGATAGATCAATTTACTATTGAATATTTTGAATTCTTCTTTGGCTTCTAAGATCTGAGCCCTGTCACAGTTGTATGTCATCTCCAAAAGTAAATACTCCTTGTCTGGCCATTTTTGATTAAAGATAAATTTCCATTATACATGAGCTTTTAGTTCTGTTTTTGGACAGTTGTTTCAGACAGGATCCTGCTTGTACTAATCCAACAATTAAAATCACAAACCTCATTTTTTTCACCAAACCTCACAACTTTAGACAGACAACATATATTTATTTAGCCTCTATTATCTAATCAGTAGTTTTAGACAGGACCTGAATATTGTGCAGGTATTAAAGGGAAGAGACAAAGGGATATAAAGGCATGTTCCCTGCCTTCATAGTGCAATGCTGGAGAAACTGAAGTAAGACATAGATTAGGTTTTTAATATTTTAATAGTGGAGAATTTGGGCTAGCAAAAACTAGCTGGTTGGATGGGACTCTTGTCTCAAAGCATCCAGCACTGAGCAATTAATTCCACAGACTTGTATAGGACTCCAGCTATTAGGATAACAAAGGCAAGGGGGTGCAGAGCACTGGGTGAGGGGATGAGCTATAATTTTAGGAAAGGATCATAATTCAGTTCTGACAAGTTGGCTCTCAAGAAGGTCGGGGGCAGGAGACAAGTGTCTGGGGCAAAAGATATCCAGGCTTTTGAGATAAGCCATCTGGAGTTTTATGACTCACTGGGATGTGAGAGTGACCAGAGCTTAATGGAGTATGGAAAGAGTAGATGTCGACAATATTTTATTCAGGGTACAGAATAATAACTTAGGGAAACCGAGTCAGGGAAACAGGCATTACAACAGTGCTTACAGTCTAGTAGGAGACATTAAAAAACCCAAACCAAGTAGAAAACACCATGAATATCTGAAAAGGAGTTTTATAATTAATGTGTGGGTAGTAGGTGTATCAGATATATATCAGATAAATATTGACCTCATTTCTAGCCCAGCTGACCAAAAGATTTGTTCATTCCTAAAAGAATCAACTCCTCCCTTGGAGCTGACTTTGGTGACCCACATTAGCTGGTTGTCATTATATTAATTAGAATTTGTCATATTATCTGAAGAAAAATGTAATTTGAAAATTTCAAAACTACAAAGGTGTAATTTCTAGATTTTCACCTGATGGGAAGGGGAAAAATAATCTTCCATTTAGGATTTATAGATAATTAGGGACTATATTTGAGATCTCATTGAGTTAAGGAGCTCTTGGTGCTTAACTCTTTTAACTAAGAGAAATCAGTGGAACTTCTCTCCTCCTTATAGTATTAGAGAAGTGGCCAAAGGTTGAATGATTTGCCCTAGATCTCATTGCCAATAAGTATCAGAGGTGGTATCTGAACATAAATCTTCCTGGGCCAGAGATTGGCTCTCTATCCACTACTCCACATTGCCTTCTCATTAGAGAGCTACGGAAGCAAAAATAATGTCTATGACATGCATTTCAAATCCCACAGCAGAACTGAGATGCTAAATATTATTTCAGAAATGACCCTGTGATCACACTTATATACTTGGGTTAATTGTTCTTTCCTTCATCTACAATGCAAATTTTGGCAGTAGATGGAACTCAGGTCTCCTCAACATGTTGATTTGGGGTCCCTGATGTCTGGTCACTCACAAGATCTCCCTCTGACTTTTCTTCATCCTTAGGGGGATCTGCCATCTTTTCTTTCTCTTCTTCATCTCTGGAAATTGCAAGCTTTTCTAGAGATGCCATCACTTCATTTCTCAACTCATCTTCAGATTCTTCAAAATTTCTGAAGTGTTCAAAAGAAAAAGTTAATTTTTATTATGTTAAAACACTGAGGAATAAGTATTCATTCATACTTGGAAGGAATGAGACACCTCTTTTTCTGATTTGAAGGAGTTGCTTCTATTCACTCTCTTCCCAATTTGGAAAAATCCTAATCTTTCCTCCAATTGGAAATCAGATTACCTAATTTTGTATCCCTTGAATTAATTGTTCTTATTTGATTATTTTTAATGTATAAAAGTGTCTTTCCCTGTAATGGAATTCAGTGCCAAAGCTAAGGAAGGCAACTGGTCCTAATTTGTTGGTCAGTTACTATGGTGATTGCTCATGGATGAGCACAGATTCCCTTTTCTCGAGATGGGAGGAAGGAGAAGGAATCACCTAGAGTGTCTGGAAAGTCAGGCAGTTATAAATCTAAATTTTCAGAAGCTCAAACCTTTGTTTTCTTAATCATTTTATCTTTTACCCATCACACGACATTAAGACTTTTGAAATACCTTGTATACATACAAGATATACTTAATTATTCCTTTGAGAATTTCATAGTATTCCTTGACAGAATTGAAAACATATCAGAATATCAAAAACCCAGTCTGGGAATCACTTAGTTGGATTGAAAGTTGAATTTACTAAATGATACACTAATGGCTCAAATTAATTTTTCAAAACTCCCAACCATACCTAAGCTCTATTCAGGGTGAAAACAACAGCAACAATAACAACAATATTATGTATATATGTATATATATATATATACATATATATATATAAACATATATACACACATATATGTATATATATGCCACTGTTGTTAGTTTATATATTGTATATATGGTGTATATTGTATATATAATATATACATAGTGTATATTGTGTGTGTGTTTGTATATATATATATATATATATATATACATACATACATACATATATATATATAACCATTTAAGATATGCAATGCTTCATCTATATATTGTGATTATCACAACAGCTAGGCAGTGTGGGTATTATTATCCCCACTTTACGGATGAAAAAAACTAAGGGTCATAGAAATTAACTGATTTGTCAAGGATCAGAAAGTTAATGTCTTTGGAAAGTTGTCTCAATTTTCTCAAATTACAGATAGGGACAATAATGCTTGTGATACATTTCAAGGAGTTTTCTTTGAAAGCTCAATGAGATAATGTGCAAAACACTACATAAATGTTAGTTTTTGCTATTGTCCATCAGAGAAATCATCTCTAGTAATAGAGCAGCCACTAATTAGTTGCATAGTCTTAGATGAATTACTTAACTTTTCTGGGTCTGTTTTTTATCCATAAATCGAATAATTTGTATTAGGTAAACTCCAAGGTCCCCATTACCTCTTTTAAAAACATTCTTTTGCATATATTTAACCTGTATCCTATATGCTTGCTGCTGTTCACAGGAGGAGGAGAAAGAAAAATTTGGAACACAAGGTTTTTCAAAAGTGAATATTGAAAACTATCTTTGCATGTATTTGGGAAAATAAAATACTGTTAAAAAAATTTAAAACCTTTGAATTTTAATTCATAAAATGTACATTTTGCAAGAGGTGTGCTTTCCTTCCTCATTTAGCAATGTATCAGTATTTTAAATTTAGTCATTAAATAGGCAAAGACCCAACTATTCTTACATTTTCCAGATATGCAGTGAAACTCCTTGGAACAATGTACAAACTAATCTGGATATCAGTGTTTAAAATTACTAAATGGATTTTTTTTAAAGGGGAGGGGGGGCAGAGGAAAACACTCCTTCAGTTAGAGGTATTATTTTCTCTTCCAAAGATGGCGTTTTTCATTTCATTCACTTACGTGTCATCATCATCGGATTTGGGCTCCAATTGTTCTTCATCTATATCTGTAGCAGAGATTGGTTCCATCTTCCCCTCCTCTTCATTAATGGGAAGCCAGTATTTTAATGTTTCCACTAATTAAACATAAAGATCCTTATTAAAACAAAGGGAGATTCTCTAAGATTTCCTATAATTCTTAATAATTCTGATAATTTTACTGGTGACATCACTATTAATTAATGATCATGAAGAGTCTTCCTCTCTCTCTCACCCAGATCTTGGCCATATTATTTTTTCTGTACTTATTTTGTAGATTTTTAAAAAGCATTTCTTTCCATCTAGCAAAGACAGGAAAGTAAGTAATGGAGACTAAAAGCAACCCAACATGCAATTTTCAATAATTTGTAAGAAGTATCTTGACTACCACCATTTACTTAGCTTAAAGCATTTCCATAAGAGGTAGAATGTTTATCACAGAATTCCCCATTTATTAATTCATACCTGAAATATTGGATTTTATGACAGCTTTTTTAGTCAGCATGTTGCATTAGAAAAAAAAAAACACTAAGGTAAAAGGCTCCTTTCAAAGAACTTAAAAGATGCTATACATAAAACACTTCAAGACACCTTTAACACGCTACAGAAATGTGAGCTACTGTGACTTTGTCTTAATATAAATATTAATATTTTCTATGAGCCAATCACTGTTAAACCCCATATGACATAATCTTTATTTGGTTCTTGTAGCAACTATTACGGCATGTTCGATCTCCCAAAGCAATATTATTGGAACGTTAATATTCACATGCAGAACCTCCCTGCACGGGTTAAATGTGTTAGACGTTTAATCCCACGGTAGTTCTGCCACCAAACAAAAGTCCAAGTCACTCTCTCTTATCCTTAGTTATTGTGTGCTCAGAAAATGAAAAATACTTTTAATGTACTAATTAAAGTCAACTTGAAATATGAATCCGGTATAGAAAAAAACTTTTCCAAGCGTAAATGTAAATTATTGCTTAACTATGTTCTGGACTTGTCTCAATCTGTACTGTTATTCAAGAACTGACAGCTCCTCATTTAAATACATTTTATGTAGAAAGGCAGTTATTCTGTTGCTGGGAGACAGGGGGGGAAGTAGAGCAGCTATGACTAACCCTTTCAGTCTCCTCCCTCTATCCCCTGCGATTTGCATAGAATCCAAGGGGCATGCTAGGGGTTTGAGAGGAAAATCCTGACTTCATTCAACTTCATTCAACTCTTTCGCTGTTTTGTTAAATGGATCACGCTGGGAGTGATTCGCCAAGACCAGGTCATGTTAGAAATGGAAAGGAATTTTCTGACCATAACTAAGGTATGAATTAGACTAAGAGAGTCCAAACGAATGAGAACACCGCCTTCAGTTCAAAGGGATCGAGATGACTACGTAAGCGCTCTGCTAGCTGTCTAGCACTCCGTGTGATAAAAATAGTCTGCCAGATAGCGTTCCGCTGTGTCCCCGCTAAGATTCCACCTTGAGTCTGATTCCTAGCGGGGCCAACAGCAGCTCGGTAAAAAAAAACAAATTAAAAAAAAGCGGGTGGTGTGTGAGGGCTGGAGCTACGGAGTAATTCAGTGGTGACTCCTAGTGACGAAAGGCAATTCTGCAAAAAGCATTATTTGGATGGAGACACAGAAATGTGTGTCCGTGTGTTTTGGAGTCTTTTATGAGGACCTACGGCAAGATTTTTTTTTTTTTTGGCCCCAAAAAGTGTTTCAATCCGTACTTAAGGGGTAACCATCAACGTGAAGAAGTCTTTGCCCCTTGTTTCCCTCCCATGGTTATTACCACTCTCATGGTTATTGGCTCGGGTTCAAGGAGAACCTTGGATGTTACTTAGGATAGTTCCCACGTTTTCCATGTCACTTTTTAGGACGTTTCTTCCTTCTCTTGAGTTAATTTTGAAATGATGCAGAAAGGAAAGTAAAATGTAATCTCTCAGGTTTTGAGAAGCACATTGTGATTAAAAATTTTTATAATCTGTTCAACACTAACTGGATTATTTTTTTTTAATTATTTTATGTTACATCAATTTTCTGAAGTAGAGTGAAAGCTCGATAGACCAATCAGACACGTTTCATTTTTACTTTTAGGAAGATGAATTTTAGTGATTCATGAGATATGCAAGTAAATGAACTACTGATTGGCTATATGCAAAATTCTTTCCTTTTCATTTTAAGATAATTCCTGTTTTAGCTATGTATTCGGGCTTTCACAATAAAAAGTCTCAGTCTTTTTGTGTCAGAAATACCTCTGGAACTTAGACAAGGTGAATAAAATAAAATAGAAAGGAAACTAAATATCCTGAAATAAAATTATCAAAATATTTAATAATAATAATAATATCCTGGACTCCTTAAAATACCTATGGGTTAAGAATCCTTGCTAAGAAAGCAGAATTAGCAGAATTAAAATACAAATATGAATATATATATATATATACCCTAGTATAGTTATCACCATAAGATTCATGTATATAAAAAAGGTCCTTGAACATTTAAAAATTATAATAGGAAATGTATAAATAGGATAGAAACAAAGGTGAAAAGCACATGAAGATAATGATGGACACAATCTGAACATCACTGATCAAATTCAAAATTTGACATTAATAGATAAGTTCTATGTGGCAATCAAATATCAAAATGTCCATAAATACATTTTCTGGAATATCATTGGAATTCCCAATATAATTTCCATTTTCTACAAGTACAGAGGCAGGTAGGTGCTCCCCACTGCCCTGTCCTGTCTGCTCCTTCCCCCACCATTTCTTTGGTAATTGAAAGTGTGGTGTTTTTCTTCTTTATAATATAATATTCTCTCTGCGAGAGATCAGGTTTCTCAGGGAGGTTTTCTGGAGGAAGCCTTAGTATCAGTTCAGATCAATAATTACCCCAAATGCAGCCAGGGGATAAAAGTTCAGATCTTTTATTGTCTCCAATATAGCCCGGTTAGCTTAGAGTCCTATCTCTCAGCTTGGTTCTAAGAGCTCTTGCAGCTTTGTCCTTTGCTTCTGCCTCTGCTTTTTTCAACCTCCAGAGCCAGCACCAAGTTGAATCTGCCTTGCCTCCGAAGAGCTCTTGCCGCTTTGTCCTTCAGCCTCTGCCTTTCCTTTCTTCATCCTTCAGCACAAAGATGGAATGAATTTCTTGTTTCCTTCACTTGGGGCTCGGCTAGC
This sequence comes from Antechinus flavipes, assembly GCF_016432865.1. Lineage (NCBI taxonomy): Eukaryota > Metazoa > Chordata > Mammalia > Dasyuromorphia > Dasyuridae > Antechinus > Antechinus flavipes. The sequence continues at coordinate 545,934,503 of NC_067400.1, read as the reverse complement.
TTTCTGGCGAGTCTTTCAGACCAGTTTGGTCTCAGTGAGGGAAGCGCAGGAGCCCAGCCACCTACCACAGTGGTGTGAGATGAAGATGAATCTGGTTGTGCCTCCGAGAGAGTGCTTCTCCTCAACTGAACTGATGCTCCCTTCTCAATCTTTAGCTGAACTCTGTACAAAAGCCTCTGTCTGTTTTCTTATATATGAGAGAGAGGAATTGTGGGATATGAGAGAGGGGGATTATGGGTTTCTCCCATAGTGCTCTCTGGCCCTAAGAGCTTCAAGGGAGGTGTGAATTCAGATATCTCATACTAAACCCTGAAATCTCCCATACTTGTGAACTCCAGTGAGTAAAGGTGTGAACACAAGCATTGTTTCAATTAGTTCTACTTAGTACCTTGTTTCAGGTTCTGGCCCAAAACATCAACTCTAATGAGTCAGCAGTTTGTAAAGATTCCAACAGAAAGTATATTCGCAGAACATTTCAAATCTAAATCTATTTGAGCTGTCACAGGAGTAGTTAGCTAGCATTTACATATCGGTTTAAGTTTTGTAAAGAACTTTACATATGCTACTTTCTTTAATCATTATATTCCTATGATGTAGGTCATATTATTATCCTCATTTTCAGATAAGGTAACTAGGACTGGGCCAGAGTAATTCCTTTGCCTAAGGTCATACAGCTAGTGTCTGAAGAAGGATTTGAATTCAGGTCTTCCTGACTCCAACTTCAGAGTTCTATCCATTGTACAACCCAGCCATTTGGCAAAGAAGGCCTTCAACTATGCTGGCATTTGCTAAATTCTTTGGCACTTAAAGTTAAAATTAAAGTTAAAAAGCTTTTGACACAGAGGTCTGGGAGGGATTTGAAAGATCATAATTCTATATATGGAAGGGACCTCAGAGGCCTTTCTAGTCCAATCCTGTAATTTTACAAATGAGGAAATGACTCTCAGGGAAGTTAAAGTGACTTGCTCAGTCTCACATAGGTAGATGGAGTCTCTGGCACCAGAACTTTTTCCATTGGGTATACTCAAGTTCAGCTGTGAGATTTCACCTTATTAGAAATTCATCAATTCTGATTTGTTTGTTGAACATACTGAGCAATGAACAACTTTTTTGTTGTTTAGGTGTTAGTTGTGCCCAATTCTTTGGACCATAGCACACAGGGTCCTTCCATCGCTGGCTATCTCTTGAAAGTACCTGTCCTTCTCATTCTCTGCCTTCAATCTTTCTCAACATCAGGGTTTTTTCCAATGAGCCCAATCTTCTCATTATGTGGCCAAAGTATTTAAGCTCCAGTATTTGACCTTCTGGTGAACAGTCTGATTTATTCCTTAAGCATTAAGCGATTTGACCTCCTTGTAGTCCAAGGGACTCTTAAAAGTCTCCTCCAGTTAGAGGAACATAGAATAGTTTATCTCTCAGACTTGTGGAGGAGAAAGAAATTTGTGACCAAAGATGAACTAGAGACCATTACTGATCACAAAATAGAAAATTTTGATTACATCAAATTAAAAAGCCTTTGTACAAATAAAACTAATGCAAACAAGATTAGAAGGGAAGCAACAAACTGGGAAAACATTTTCACAGTTAAAGGTTCTGATAAAGGCCTCATTTCCAAAATATATAGAGAACTGACTCAAATTTATAAGAAATCAAGCCATTCTCCAATTGATAAATGGTCAAAGGATATGAACAGACAATTTTCAGAGGATGAAATTGAAACTATTACCACTCATATGAAAGAGTGTTCCAAATCATTATTGATCAGAGAAATGCAAATTAAGACAACTCTGAGATACCACTACACACCTGTCAGATTGGCTAAGATGACAGGAAAAAATAATGATGAATGTTGGAGGGGATGCGGGAAAACTGGGACACTAATGCATTGTTGGTGGAGTTGTGAACGAATCCAACCATTCTGGAGAGCAATCTGGAATTATGCCCAAAAAATTATCAAATTGTGCATACCCTTTGATCCAGCAGTGTTTCTATTGGGCTTATACCCCAAAGAAATACTAATGAAGGGAAAGGGACCTATATGTGCCAAAATGTTTGTAGCAGCCCTGTTTGTAGTGGCTAGAAACCGGAAAATGAATGGATGCCCATCAATTGGAGAATGGCTGGGTAAATTGTGGTATATGAATGTTATGGAATATTATTGTTCTGTAAGAAATGACCAGCAGGATGAATACAGAGAGGACTGGTGAGACTTACATGAACTGATGCTAAGTGAAATGAGCAGAACCAGGAGATCATTATACACTTCGACAACGATATTGTATGAGGACATATTTTGATGGAAGTGGATTTCTTTGACAAAGAGACCTGAGTTTCAATTGATAAATGACGGACAAAAGCAGCTACACCCAAAGAAAGAACACTGGGAAACGAATGTGAACTATCTGCATTTTTGTTTTTCTTCCCGGGTTAGTTATACCTTCTGAATCCAATTCTCCCTATGCAACAAGAGAACTGTTCAGTTCTGCAAACATATATTGTATCTAGGATATACTGCAACATATCCAACATATAAAGGACTGCTTGCCATCTAGGGGAGGGGGCGGAGGGAGGGAGGGAGGGAAAAAAAATCGGAACAGAAACGAGTATCAATATAAAGTAATTATTAAATAAAAATTAAATTAAAAAAAAAAAGAAAAAGAAAAAAAAAGTCTCCTCCAGCAGCACAATTTGATAGCATCAGTTCTGTGGTACTCAGCTTTCCTAACAGTCCAACTCTCACAGTCATTCATTACTACTGAAAAAGCTATGGCTTTGACTATACAGACTTTGTAAGCAAGGTTAATCTCCTCTAACACTCCATTTCAGGAGTGTTCCTAAACCTAACACCATTCCTAAATAGTCTGCAACTTCTTTTGGTCTCATCAGCTGTCAGTTCAAATCAACAAGTATTTCTGAATGTATCTACTCTGTAGCAGACACTGTGCCAAGGACTGGGGATTCAAAGAAAGAAAACAAATAAAAAGAAAACCCAATTTTTGCTTGAAACAAGCTCTGAAAGGGAAGACAACATGCAAACTACCATATAATCTAATATAGTTAGAGGATAACTTGAAGATTAATCCTAGAAGGAAGGCACTAAATTTAAGGAAAATTAAGAGGACTGCATGCTACAAAGGACTTTTGACAGAAGATAAGACTTTGGCTGAAACTTGAAAGAAATTTAGGAGCAGAAATAAGGAGGAAGAAAATGCTAAGCATGGGAGACATCCAGTAAAAAATGTCTTGAGATCAGGAGATGGAGTTTATTGTGAGGAACAGAAAAGAGGCCAGTATCACTGGATTTCAAAGTACTTGGAGGAGAATAAGATGTAAGAAGATCAGAAAGTGAGGTGTGAAAGGCTTAAAAAACAAATAGAAGAGTTTTTCTTTGATCATGGAGGTAGGGGGAATTGTGAAAGATGGTGATATTTTAGAACTTGAAGGATCAGTTTCCCCACAAATATCCCAGTGAAAGCTCTAAAATGATACTAAAAGGAACAATAATAAAAAAAGAATTAGCTACAATACTCTCCATGCAGTCCACAAAAGGATTCAAAAGATCCTTTTGAAGTAGAATGGAAATAGAGTATATCAGGTGAAAAAACAAAGTGAAAATCAGCCCAGTGCCACAAGTCTCAGGAACAAACCAGCATCATGAAATATGACACAGGGTCTTATAAATGGCAAAAGACAAGGCTGGACCATTTTTTTCCCCCGAGGCATTTGGGGTTAAATAACTTGGCGAGGGTCACACAGCTAGGAAGAGTTAAGTGTCTGAGTCTGGACTTGAACTCAAGTCCTCCTGACTTCAGGGCTGGGATGCTATCACTGGGCCACCTAGCTGTCCCAGCTGGGCCCTCCTTGATCCAGCAAGAAGGAAGCCGGATGTAGCAATAATCTCAGTCACCTGGCCTTGGAAGTGATGTCGTTAGAAAAGATGTATTTCTTCCCCTGCTGAGCCCACAAATATTTCCTCTCACCCTCCATCTCTCCATGTCTGTTAGCTTCCCTATTGCCTATTGATCTCAGCTCTCCTGTGTCCTAGAAATCTCTTCACTTGGGCTTACACCTCCTCCAATTACCCATCTCTGTCTTTTTTGCCTTTTACTTCTAGAAGTCCCTAGAAGGCCTCTCCACAACCTCCTTCTATTTCCCTCTGCAATCTGGCTTTCCTGTAAATGAGATAGTGACAGCTGGATGTCACTGGCCTCCAGGGATGACATACTGAGTCAAGTAGAACAAGGAGCTTTCATCCATTAAGAGGTATTAATTTTGGAGCAGGAGTCCTGGCATCCCAGTGAGAAATTTGGCTTCCTGCCTTCACATAGATCTGGTGAGAACAGAACAGTATCTGGGCTGAACCATAGATTCCAATAGTATAAATAATAATGAATTTGTATTATTAGAAGTTATAATCATGTAAAATATGGTAATTGGTTCCAGTCCAATGGAAATATGAAGTATGAATTTGAATAATTTTACTAAGGGGATTAATTATTCACATTAATCAGGAACTAGCTGTTCCTTTTACCTTACAGCCAAAGTTCAACAAGGGCCTAGAGCTCAGAGTTTTTAATCTGGAGCTTGAAAGAAGGAAAAAATCACATATTTATTTAAAATAAATAATTTCCTTTGTAATTCTATACTTTTTTGTGATTTTAAAATATTGTTCTAAGGCGTCCATATACTTCACTGAACTTCCAAAAGGGTCCCATAACAATAACAAAAAAGGTTAGGAACCTTTAGCCTACAGGTACATAGACATCCAATTAATTATGACTTTATCTGAGAAAGAAAAAAACTCTGAAAATCTTGTTTTCTTTCAGCTTCACAACTCTTGTATAAGATTATTAAAGATTCACAAATACACACACACACATCTCTGCAGAGAGAAATAAAGAAAATCATCCTAGTAACTGATTTTTAAGAAAAATGCTTTAAGCATCATTTCATCAGATAAATTAGTTTGAATGAAGTGTGAAATTTTCTCTTTAGTTTTTGAGGAAAACTCAGCCTGTAGTTCTCCAACACATCTCATAAAGAAAAAGTAAATTTTTAGGAAAGGGATGAAAATCAACTTGTCTAATCTCAGAAAGATGAGGCTCTGGTCTTTTACCTGTAGACAATAAATAAATAAAGAGGTGTTCAAGAGTAGCTAAGGATCCAGGAATTAAATATGTACAGTCATTGCTTGCCCATGATGCTCAGAGACTTATAATTATCCTAAGCAGCTGTCAAAAAAATCCATATGGTTGTATTCTTTCATCAAAATGCCTTTAGAGAAATTGTTGGAAATAGTCCATATGAAAATGCAGGGTTATTGATTAATTCATTTCATGGGCAGCTGCTACAACCATGAACACCTGAAATAATGAATCCAGAAGAGATTTTTTTCCCCTCTAGACCTTTTCTAAGAACTATAAGGTCTGGAAGTCAGTGGTGGATATTGGGGCAGGGTAGGAAATTATTCACATTATCCCTAGAAAGTGTGTTGTTACTTTCTCAGGGTTTTGCAAGAAACATGTGCTTCTATAATACTGATTTTTTTCCTTTTCTCCCCATCCCATTTATCTTTCTTGAAACAAACCCAATACTTGATTTTGAAGGCTACAAGTCAGCACAACAAGAAAAATTTAATGTTGATTTATCTCTTTTGATTCTCTTATTTTCTGTCCAATCTCTACTCAACACACACACACACACAAAATTAGATGCATTGGAGTTGAAAAGGTACTAATGAATCAAAATTCCTAATATTGTTTTCTTTTTTAAAAAAAATCAAATAAGCTGAATGCTAACTCAAGTCAGAATATATAAGAACTTTATATTAGAAGGACAGTTTTTCTTGTTCTTGTCTTACGTGTCACTATGTACAACAAGGGAATCAGAATTATATTTATATATAATATAAATGTATATATCTACACATTATATTACATAATATATATATTATGAGAGAGAAAGAGAATAATAATTTAAATTTGCCATCAAAAGATCTGGTTTGAAAGTGTAATTTCAGGGTTTACTTAGGGATGTGACCCGAGTTAAATCTCTTAAGTTTGCAGGGTCTCAGTTTTCTTATTTTTAAAATTCGATTTGATACTTTCTAAGGTACATTTAAGCTTTATGATTCTCTTTTTTTCTCTTCTGATAATCCACTCTAGCTATATTGGCTTATTCACCACCCTCAGAGAACACCCGAAGGCAGCCTGGAGGCAGAGGAATGGCTCATACTTCAGGAAACCATTTCTAACATCCAAGTTGAGATCAAGAATAAGCTTTTGCCATAATAGTTGTTGATTCTTCATGACCCCATTTGAGATTTTCTTAGCAAAGATACTGGAATGGTTGGCCATTTCCTTCCCAGCTCATTTTATAGGTGAGGAAACTGAGGCAAACAAAGTTAAGTGACTTGCCCAGGCTCACAAAGTTAATGTTTGAGGCCAAATTTGATTCCAGGCCCAATGTTCTATCTATTCACTGAGCCATCTAGCTGCCTCTACTGCTATTATTTCTACTAGTTCAATATTTACAATATTATTTCGAGAGAGAGAGAGAGAGAACTGAGGCTGAAATTTAGATGTAAGATTTTGAGTGAAATGGGAAACTATGGACTTCGCAGAATAATAACCTTGGGTAATTCAAGACTCAACACCAGGGATCTGTTAATCATTAGGCTCTGGGAAGAGCAAAGACTTGCTCTTATAACAGAAAACATCCAGCGATAACCCCCTTGACCTCTACTCAATTGCTTAGAGAAAAACCTGACTAATTATTTAATAACCTGGAGATATTCGAGGAGCCTCCAAACTAACTTTCTTTGTTTGTTGCTTGAGAAAGCCTGAGGTAAACTAAGTCTCCCTAATTATTTTAGAAACCTTTAATCCCCCTGGTTTAATCGATTATTTACCTCTAAATGAATCTCCTTATTGTGAGGGATTATGTGGTTTCTCATAAATCATTAACTAAGGTAGATTGAACCTATAAACTGAATTTTAGTATATGAAGGTCTGATGGGTTTGGGAAAAAATGAAATTCTTTTTCCAAACATTACAATAGAGTGCCCATATCAGCTCAAGCAAGCATTTGCAAACATTGTAACAAGCTGACCACAATAAACTTAGGCAAACACATATGCAAGAGGTCAACTATATTGGCTTGACTAGAATTTAGCAAACCTTTGCTACTTCCACTTGAGCAGGCAATGAAAATTATCCAAATAAGGGGAAGGGGTCATTGGGTTTCTGTGATTTTTGACTATTTAAATCACCTCTAAGTCTTTGTAAAATTGGCCTCCTCTGTCTGAGACTCCAGTGAGTGGACTGCCCACTTTTTATAAGATTCTAATAAAACTTCTGATCTTCACCTTGAGAAATCTCTGAGTAGTTGTTTTGAGTAAGGGGTTGCCATCCCACACAATTTCTTTCCCTAGACAATAAGGTTCACAAAGATCATATGTGGGTACACACACATATGTATATATAGATAAATATGTGTACATATATCTTATGTGTATATGTGTATATATATATGTGTGTGTATATATATAGACATATATATACATATGTAAATATAAAATCTGTATCTTTAAAAGAAAACAAAAAACTATCATTTTGTGGAAAAAAATATTCAGAATATTATGAAAGGAAATCAACATCAAAGAAGGGAGAGCTGTACCCGAAGTTGATTAGCGCATTGTATAGGGCACTGGGCTTGGAATCAGAGTGAGTTCAAATAATACTTTAGACACTTACCAGCTATGTTATCCTCAACAAATCATTTAATCCACGTTTGTCTTTGTTTCCTCATCTATAATGTGGGGATAATAATAGTACCCACCTCTGAAGGTTGTTTTGAGGATTAAATATCAGCTATTATTATTAACTCCCTTGATTGATTGGCAGCCTGGTTTTTCAATAAGACCAAGAATATGCACTGAGAACAAACATTAGGAATTCCTGAAACCACATATCAATTCTTCAAAATAAAGCTCTTTGTATCTTATATCTTGTGTGTAAGTCTTTATCCAAGAGACCCCAGGAGTAGCATCTAAGGGGATGATGAAGTACTGTGAGTTCTTGAACTTAGAGTAAGCATGTGGACCAGAAGTGGGAAGGGCCACAACATGAAAGAGCAAAAAGACCTTAAACTTTACTTTCAGTTAGTATTAAAAAAAAATTACAGAGTAAACAAGAGTTCATTGTACAGTACAGATTTGATGGGAAAAGAATTACTTCTTAACAACCCTAAATTCATTTTCTTCCCCAACAGGAGACTAAATCTTCTATTCTAATCATTCTTCTGCTTATTCTAATATTCTGAAAGACAATATAGCTCCCTAGGAAGAAGGTAGGATTCAAAGGAAAAGAAAAATAATATATAACCCTGCTTTACTCTCAGCCGCAGTGTAAAGGACTCAGTCTATTCCCTATAGATGTCCCTTAGAAGCTCTCACTCAGAGACAAGATATTGAGAGGGCCTGTGTTGTTAGTTCCATTGCCACAACAGAGCCTGAAGTAGGACAAGACAGGTTCAGAAAAGGAACTGTAAGGAAATGTGAGAGCTATTATTAATCACATTGTAGGAGGAGACATCCCTGGGCCTCTTAATCCACAGAGATCTATTTTTGCATAGGATTAACAAGTAATAAGAGAATGACTATTATAATGAGAGGCAGTCTTATTCTAATGAGGGTCTGGAGGACATGACTCTGATCACTCTGTCCTGATCAAAGAGACCTGTGTATACCCTATCATCCTATCTAGGATAATCTAGACAAAAGGGGAATCTAGTTTTACTTGGACTTGTCTGAGTGAAACTCAATGGGCTGGAATACATCAATTCACTGAAACTGAAATTTCTTTACTTTTTGAACAGATCTAAGTTTTCTAGTTGGGTCAGTTTTGCCCAAAATTTCATCTCATTTATGAGTCCTATACTTGAAAGGCTGCCTGACTAACCGACAAGAGTTGATTTCTATTTGAGTAAAAGAAAGGGGGAAAAACTTTAGTCCTGATTCAATAATTGGCTATTAATATAAAGAGAAATAGCCATTTCTTTCATTTTAGACATTTGTGATCTTGACCAAATCACTTGACCTCTGTTTACCTTAATCCATTGGAGAAAGAAATGGCAAACCATTCCAGTATCCTGGTTAAGAAATCTCCACAGATAGTAGGATACAGAGTCTCAAAGAGTCAGACATGACTGAATGATTAAATAAGAATCAAATCAAAGGCTAATAACAAAGGGCAAATACAGGAAGATGGGCCAGGAGACAAAGAAAGCGGGGAAAGGGCAGAAATCCGGTTTTAGTGGTGGGAGGAGATAACACTGAAGAATGTTACCATGGGAGAAGAGAGGTATTCTATAAGGGAGATGGGAGTATAATTGGGTTTTAGAAAAGAAAAGGAAAAAAAAATGTGTCATGATAAGGGGAATCAGGCTGTTGGGAATAGTTGGTATTCAGAACAGTAGAAAGGAGGAGATTCAAGGCAAATGGAGAAAAAAATTGCCAAGAGAAGGGCAAAGGTCTGTAAAGAATTACATAATCAGGGAAAAAATACCTGCAATGAGGTAACAATCCTTTTTATCTTGGAAGAAATGGTAATTCTAAGAATGAGACACAACCAATAAAAATGGGGTGGACAAGAGGAGCAAGATCTACGAGTTAATAACAGAAACTGTCTAGAAGATGGAAATCAAAATAGATCCCTTAGAAGATTAATTGATTTATGGGCTATTGTGAATCTTTTGTGTTTTATGCATTCAAACTGTGACAAAATAAAGGAATCATATTTGAAATTCAAATATCTTATATCTTATCTTCAGTACTTATGGTTGCTGAGGTCCCTTTACCTATATCTGTAGAGACCTGCACACAAACTAAATTCTAAAGTTTCCAGAAGAAATTCTGCATGTAGGCAAAATGCATCAGTTATGATTTAGGGCACAGATCACTTAGACTGAATTCAGACCATGTAAGCCTTAGGGCCACAGGTTATATTTGTTTACTAACTTGCCTATCCTAAAGGAATCAAACTCCCATTGTTAGCTGAATTCTCTTTAAACATGGGAAAGGAAGAATTGCTTTCCTAAAAATAAATTGAAGTGCTAAATAAAAGCTATACAGAACATAGGCTCAAATTCTTGTTAAGAACTGCTGGAAGAAATTCTGGGCATCATGATAGATTTATTTTGCCCATTGGAAAGTAATTTGAGATCATTCAATGGCTCCCAGAATATCAATTGAACTCTAAACCATCAAATACAAGTTCACCAATTCTATTTATACTACTAATCATAATCTGTTATTGATTAGACAAAAAGAAAGAAACCCAACCTACTTGTAAATTCACAGGTCTATTATACAATGCTTAGCAAAGGACATTTCCATTTTCTTGTTTTTCCATGCCATAGATTTTTTAAAAATCACCTTATTGTTTTCTCACAGGTCTCTGGCCAAAGTCCAAAGGGAGCAATTATGAGTTTAATAATAAACTTCATACCAAACTCTTGTTCATTTGCAGAAAAGGAGTCACTGGCTAGCTCTGCTGCGGCTAACATATTCATTAGTGTCCCTGGTGATTCCTGATTCCACTGTTTCCTATTTTCTGAAGCATCTTCAGTTATAACAACTTGGCCATCTGGAAGACAAAGTGTTAATAGGAAAAAAAATTTAAATGACTTTTTTTTTGGCTTTTAAGTAGAATCACAAAATGTTAGAATTGGAAAGGGTCCTGAGAGAACATCTAGTTCAACTTTCTTATTTTATAGAATAGCAAGCCAGGTACAAGGAAGTAAAGTGATTTAGTGAAACACACACACACACACACACACACACACACACACACACAAAGTGCTAAAACCCTCTCTCCATTTGTTTGCATTGTAAATTTAGTTATTTTTTCATTATAAAAACTTTTCTCATATTTTAATTTTAAACTAGATGTATTTATCTTCCTAGTTTATTTACTTGGTTCAGAAATCAGCAATAAATTGCGTAGTCCCTCTAACCTCTCCTGATATCCTATTCCACTGCTTCATCATAGCATGAAAGTGAACCTGAGTTCTCAAGATATACAGCGTATAAACTCTTGCCAGTCTTCCAAATCAAAAAGCATTGGATTATGGGTGCTAACTCTTGACTAAGCACCATCCTAGCTAAGTTCATAGAAGCATAGGATCATAGATTTACTGCTAACATAAAAGCTCTTTGAGGATAAGAAGTTTCTCACTTTGATGTCTGTATTTTCAACACTGGGTAGACTGCCTGGCACATAGTAGGCACTTAATACGTATCTGGTAGTTGTTGGAAGGGATTTTAGAGAGTCTATTCCAATCATTTTATTTTACAAATGAGGAAACCAAGGTTCAAAAAAGTAGAAGTGTTGACATGTGAACCCAGATCTCCTGTACTCAAATGCAGTAATCTTTCTACTTCAACACTGTTCACTTCCCAGGTTGATCATGGAATAATAGACTTATTGTCAAAATGACTCAGAAAGATCATGTCCTAAGGCATAGAAGGTTATGATTTGTGTCAGGGAAGGGAATATCCACCCCCCACAAAACTACAGATTCTTGATATATTTCAAAATTCCCTTTTTGTGCAGATATTTTACATACAGGTAGGGTGATGTTTCACTGTACTTTGAAATATTAGTCAAGTCAATAATCCAAGTTAATTTTCATGACCATTTATTCTCCATCTTGCTTGGGACATATATGTAAAATGCATGGCTGCATGCATGGAACAACTTGCTTTGAACATGTATTCTGTTGCTCCTTCTAAATCCACTTTATAAGAAAACTAGAAAGAAAGTGATGATGGTCAAAAGGTGAAATGATACTATATGTGGGATGGCATGCAATGCTCACTGAGGGAAAAAAAGGTAACAGGAAGAGGTTTCATATAATTGCTTTGCTAATATCCCTTTCAACCCTATTTTTCTATGAAAAATTTAAGATGAGAGAGAAATTATCTTGGATAATATAAATGATGATTATAATGATAGTTCACAGTTATATAGCAATATAAAACACTTTCTTATAATAAATCTGTGAGATCATGTATGCATTATTATCCCTAGTTTCAGATGAAGAAACTAAGGACCAGAAAAATCAAATTACCTGCTTGGGGGTCACATAGCTAATAAATAGTAGAGTAGGAGCTATAATCAAGTTGTCCTGATTCAGAGTCACATAGCTAATAAATAGTAGAGTAGGAGCTATAATCCAGTTGCCCTGATTCAGAGTGTATATCACACTGGGTACAATCCACTATAGAGAGAAAGTGAATAACCCAGATAATACCCTAAAGAGCTAGGATTCTGAACCTATTTTTATGCTATGGACTCCTTGGGCAGTTTAGTGAAACTAGACTCAGAATAATGTTTTTAAATGTGTAGGATTATGAAGGAAACCAAATATATTGAAATATAGCAATCAAAATATGAAAATAATTGATAGACCCAAACCTAAGAGTCCCTATCCTAAAGATAATCTCTCTTCATAATTTTGTATCAGATTCTATAGGGATTCTCCTGAAAAGGAGGAGCTATAAAACATGCCCTAGTAGTTCAGCTTCCCTTGGTTCACCATCCGTGTTGACCACTGGACTCACCTCCAGAACCGGTAGAGCAGGCTGAGGTGATGTTTGCTCCCTCTATCATATGTAACAGTGTCTGAGGAGCTCGAACACTCCAGTGCCTCCTCTTTTCTCCAGTAACAACACCTTGCTTGGAAGCAGCTGAAACAGGAAAATAATGAAATAATTCAGAAGCAGCTAAATTGTGGATTTGCATGTCTTATGATATGTTCAAGAACTGGAAGCACTTCTGAGAGTTGGAGAAACCAGAAATCATAAATAGGTCTATTCTCATTTTACTCTACATCATGGGGATCTGCCCATAACTCCAATACAACCTCATTTGCTAACATGGCTGAAGCAAGGGAGCCTCCATTAGAATAAGCACGAGTATTTCAGAATTCCAAGAGACTAATAACTGGACTGCAGTGATTGCATCAAAAGCCACTGCTCAGGTAGAAGAATAGTTACAATAGCAATAGCTAACATATATTGCACATATATAGCACTTTAAGATTTTCAAAATGCTATGCAAATAATACCACATTTGATCTTCATAAAAACCCTGGGAAGTGTAGAGACAAGGAACTGGAAACGGAGTGGATGCCCATCAGTTGGAGAATGGCTGAATAAATTGTGATATATGAATGTTATGGAATATTATTGTTCTGTAAGAAACAACCAGCAGAGAGTCCTGGAGAGACTTATATGAACTGATGCTGAGTGAAGTGAGTAGAACTAGGAGATCATTATACATGACAACAAGAAGATTATATGATGATCAGTTCTGATGGACATGACTCTCTTCAACAGAGATGATTCAGGCCAGTTCTAGTAGACTTGTGATGGAAAAGGCCATCTATACTCAGAGAGAAGACTGTGGGAACTGAGTATGGATCTCAACATAGCATTTTCACCCTTTCTGTTGTTGTTTGCTTGCATTCTGTTTTCTTTCTCATTTTTTCATTTTTGATCAGATTTTTCTTGTGTAGCATGATAAAAGTAGAAATGTATATAGAAGTGCACATATTTAACATATATTGGATTACTCACTGTCTAAGAGAAGGAGTGGGATGAAAAGGGGGAGAAAAAATTAGGAACACAAGGTTTTGCAAGGATGAATATTGAAAACTACCTATGCATATATTTTGAAAATAAAAAACTAAAAAAAAAAAAAAAAACAAACCTCAAAAAAAACCCTGGGAGGTAGGTACTGCTATTATGTCCATTTCACAGATGAGGAAATTAGTTAGAGATTATATGACTTGCCCAGAGTCACACAGTTAGTATTTGATGCTTACAATTCCTCTATTTTGTTCTAGTGTTTTCTCCAATACCTTCCTTTATCCCAGGTTGTCCCATATTCCCAGATCCCTTGGACCATCATTTATGGATTCTATATTTCAAATATTCCGTGATTAAATTAACACGGGAAAAGCTGGGCTAGGAAAGTAAAATTTAAGGATAAAAGTTGAAATGTGGCCTTTAAAGGCTATAAATTAGAGAAAATAATAGCAATCACTGTCAATAGGTATATTTACTACATCTCTTTCTAGTTTAGCCAGTATATCAAACTTAATTACTTTTTTGAGTATCATTTAAACCTCAAACTTCTATACCTTTTTTAAAAATAATGATATTGACAGTTACTATGTAGAATCATTGACTCTCCAAAGTAGAACTGCCCTCCAGGAGACATCTAGTCTAATTCCTACTCAAAGTACAAATTCTCTTTTTTGTAGACCTGAAGTGATGGAGATCTCACTATTTTCTAAGGCAGAGCATTTCATTATTGGATAGCTTTGACTGTCAGTAAAGTTTTTTTTATTATATATCACTCAGCAAATATTTATTAAATGCTTATATGTATAAGTTTGCTATTCTATAATTCCATCCATTGTTGCTAGATCTGTTGTTAGTGCTAAGTAGTACAAACCTAATTCTTCCCTAACCACAAAGCTTCAGATTTTTAAGGACTATTATTTAGGAAACACTCATCCTTTTAGATTTCTTATAAAATTAATGTTAGCTGTTTTTAAGTAAATCTTGTCAGGGCTTGTCCTAACTTATGTGCATAGAAGGAAACTAGTAAGGAAAGGATAAGTCAGGGAGAAGCTTCCAGAAAGTAGAACAAGGTTGAAACACAGGCTCTTAGCGCTACCATGTATGGCAATGAATGATAATAAATAATTCCAGGAAATTATGGTCATTAGAATGAGAATAGGTAAGGAAAACTTTCTTATATGTAGCTATATCTCCTGAAAAGCATTGGTTTCAAGTAGATCTCATGATATGATATATCTTGGAAGAAAGAAAGGAAGAGAAAAGGAAGGAGGGAGGGAGAGAGGGAAAAAAGAAAGAAAGAAAGAAAGGAAGAAAGGAAGGAAGGAGGGAGGGAAAGAGGGGAAAAGGAAAGGGGAGGGAAGGAGAGAAGGGAAATGAAAGGAAGAAAGGAAAGAAGGAGGGAAGAAGGGAAGGGAAAATGAAAGGAAGAAAGGAAAGAAGGAAAGAAAGAAGGAAGGAAGGGATGGAAAAAAGAGAAAGGAAGGAAAGAAGGAATGTAGAAGACTTGGATACACACTAGGTCACTATTAGGGTGAATGTGAAAAGAGGGGAGAAGGTCAATCAAAACAGAACTATGGCCTCATTCCGTATTTGTGGAGTGCTTTTGGTAAAGTGAGAAACCATGTTCTTGGTTGGGACCTGCAAAGGACCATTTTCTAGGTCCTAGGGCTCCCAAACAGAATGGAATGGTTATCCTAAAAGCTAATAAACTCTTTCTTTCATGGGTGAATAAGTAAGCTACACTGAAAATTACATTAATTCTTTCAGGAATTAATAAATTTTGTTTTAGTTCATTGAATTATTTTCAGTGGGTCCATATTTTTTAAAGGCCAACATATCAATTTCTGCCTGTATTTTCCTAAAAAAAATACCTGCTTCTGGATAATATATTTTTTCCAAACCTTGGTCTGTATCATCTTTGGATTCATTCATAAGGTGCTTTTCCTTAAGCTTCATGCCATCCTCAAAAGTCAAAGTTTCATTAAGTGCATCTATTTCCTGAAAGAAAACCAGCATTTAATGAGAAACACAACAAATATTCGGAAAAAAATTTGTGAATCGCTCATCAGTATCATTAGGTATAGCAGGGACACAGTATCAATCAGTTAATAAGCATTAAATGCCTACTATGTGCTACACATTGTGCTTAGACATAGACAAAAATGAAATAGTCTTTTCCTTCAATAAGTTTCAAGTCTAACAGAGGAGTAAAAAATATATATTTATACACACATGCCCCAGGCACCAGAGGCTACAATCTTTCTTTAAATTGGACAAAGGCAGATGGGAATTTAAGATTTATGGTTCCTTGCCTTTATTATTATTATTATTATTCAGGCATTCAAGTATAATATTCATATACAGTCCCATTTCTAAAAGAAACAATACCAAAGATCCCAGGAAACAGTAAGAAAACATTTGCTACTGTAGTCCTACATAGGCCAGTACTATTTAATATGAGTCACAAGTATCTGGGTAAAATAGGACTGATTATACTGCTTAGAATACAGAATTAACAATCTCATTTTAACTAGTGAAGTGTGAAAATTAGTTGAAAAGATATTTCAAATAAACAATAAAATCTTAATCAAGTTTGTACTACTCAAGCCACTTTTCCCCTGACTTTTCACTGTTCCACCTAAAGATTAACTTTAGCTAATTAAATCTGAGAGAGGCAGCATGAATAGTGAATAGAAAGCAGGCCTTGGAGTCAATATGGTACCTTGTCTTACTTAAAAGAGCAATGAGGGAAATAAGGTTTTGTAATATTTTCTCAAATATTTAATTAAATATACAAAGTACTAATTATTCATCCTAACGTATTTTGATTTAATCTTACTTAGAAAACTCATCATAAAAAGAAAACACCTATGTATTGAGGGGAGGAAAATCAAATGAGAGAATTCATTCAAGATTTTCTTTTTTAAAAAGGTGATTTATTTGTGCAGAATCCCAGAATTCAACAAGATCCCCAAATAAATCTGATATAATCATTCTTTTAAAAAAGACAACAACTCAGTTCCACATTAGTGATGTGAAAGAAGAAAAAGTTTGCAAAAGGGAAAAAAATTAAGAAAATGAAAAACAATATGCTTTAGTCTGTATTCAGACTCCATCAGTTCTTTCTCTAGATGTGATTGACATTTTCTATCATGAATCTTTTGGAATCATCTTGGATTATTTGTATTGCTGAGAAGAGCTAAATCATAGTTGATCCAGGCACAATACTACTATTATTGTGTACAATGTCCTCCTGGTTTTGTTTGTTTCATTTACATTAGTTCATGTAAATCATGGCAGGTGTTAGATTGCTAGTCTCTTTAGCATATGAGAAAAATGGTCATCCAACAATGATGACTTCCATTAAGGAGGAATCATCCATCTCCTAAGGAAGTCTCTTTCATTTTGGGGACATTTTCCCCAAATCAAAATTAAATCTGTCTTTTTGCAACTTTCACCTATTGCTTTTAGTTCTATGGTCTGGGCCCAAAAAGAACAAATTTAATTCCTTTTCTACATGTGCCTTTTCAAATTTTCATTTTTTTTTTTTGTGAGGCAATTGGGGTTAAATAACTTGCCCAGGGTCACATAGCACAATAGCTTAAATACTTGAATATTGCAATCTCCTCCCTTCCTCCCACAAGTCTTCTCTTCTCCAGGGGAAACAACCCCAGCTTCTTCAAACTATTGTCCTAATGTATGATGTTAAAGCTCTTCACCATTTTGGTTTCCTTCCTCTGAACATTTTTCATCTTACAAATGCCCTTCCTAAAATGAGGCACACAAAAGTGAACATAATATTCCAAATGTGGCCTAACAAGGGCATTTCTAATTTTTTTTAAATGGGAATTTAAAAAATGTTTTTATTTCCTATATATTGTTTTATGAGAATATTTATCAAAATACTCTTTGTAAGATTAACAGATGCAAAACAGAAGTATATAATAATTAAAGTCATACCTCTTCCTCTTGCATGGTGTTTTCATCAATAACACATTTGTTTAGATTTATTTCAAACTTCACTCCTCCCTAAAATAAAAAAAAAATCTCTTTATTTTTTAATATCCTATTGAATTTCACAATAATAACTAAAGTAATTCTCTTTGAAGAAAAAAAGTTTAAAGGTACTTCCAAACTCTGAGAGAACTCCATAATAGCACGATTAAAAATCTTTTAAGCAAATCAAGTTGTAAAGATGGAGTCCTATGGTCAAAAAGAGATAACAATGCCTATTACCTTAGCCTTGTATTTCTGTTCTAGCATTTTTCCTTCCTGTTTGCTCTGCAGCCTAATTTGTTCCAATTTTCTTTCAATGTTCTGAAAGGGCAGAGAAAATAGGAGAATTTTAAAAGCACAATTGTATATACACAAGTCCTAAAACTATAATGCACTTTTAAAATGAACTGGCTTATAGACTGAATCCAATTGTAGATTCCCTGGTAAACTGTGCCCCTTGAAAATGATTTACTGCTCATTTGTGTCTCTAAGTAATGTCAACATCTGTTATGCTGATTGGGAACTTCAGCCTAGCATAACCATGAATAAGTCACTCTAGTTTTTCCGTACAAAGGTCTGTAATAAGATATTGCTAATCCCTTGTCTCCTAAAAAGCTTTCCATTTTATAGATGTGACACACTCTAAGAAAAGCAATAAATGAAAATAAGAATTTATAAAACAGAAAAATTGGGCATGATTATTTGCTTCGCACAAAATTCACTGGAGGGTTCAGTTAAAAAGAAAGCTCTCTTAGTGTATTTAAAATACAATTCTCTTTACAAGTATTTGGTTTAAATACACATAATATTGTATTAAACCCATTTCTCTTCTTCCTTCTTTCCTTCAAGAATCAGCTGAGTCAATTTTTGTATTGACAGAAATACAGGGAGGTTTCTTGAAAACTTCAATGGATCTATTTACATCTATAAAACATTACTCAAATGGATGTGACGATTAAATGAGATATTTGTAAAGCACTTAAGTAGCACAGTGCCTGGTCCATGATGTTTAGTTGTTCAGTCACATCTGAGTCTTTGGGAGCCTGTACGGAATTTTCTTGGCAAAGATACTGGAGTTGTTTCTCCAGTGTATTAAGGCAGACAATAGTTAAGTGACTTACTTGTCTGGTACCACACAGCTATTAAGTGTCAAAGGCCAGATTTAGCCTCAGGTTTTCTCATATGTAGGTATATATATGTCTTCCAATGACAGATATTAATTTACTTTAGCCTGCCCAATTTGTATAACTCTTATCTATGTCCCATAAATTCACTATGAGAGCTTCCACCCACTATGTTAAGCATCTTTCTCTTGTCATGTCATTGTAAGGATAGCAATGGAGCACTGGTTATTTCTTGCTCTCTCCACAGGACCAGCCTGTTTTCATTACTTTGATGGTATCCCCTATTCTAGTTGTTTTTTGAGGTTTTTCTTATTTGTTGTGTTTCGGCATGCTCACTCCCACTGTACAATTTAAATCATCCTCTGAGTAATATTCATTTTAAATTTTTTTTGTGACTATGTTTCTTAACTCACAGCTATCAATTCTACCAGTAGAATATTGGTATTAATTTTTTTCCAGAATAAGTTTAAAGTCTTCAAATTTCCCAAAGATAATCCAAGTCTGTTTTCCTTCTACTTAATTCTAGACCCCAAAAATTTCCAATTATAGTATCTGTGTATGTGTATACATATCTATGCAATGTATATATACACATATGGATGACATATATACATATGTGTGTGTGTGTGTGTGTATATATATATATATATATATATATATATATATATATATATCAATGGGAAAACTCTGTATGTTGTTCATTTAATATCATGTCAAAATCTGAGCATTGGGCATTTTTCATTCACTTGTTTTTTTTTCAGTGTGGATGGTTAGACCAAACTTTTTAAAAGTAATTATAGATTTCATCTGGGAGGCTCTGCAGTATGCCATGGTTTGATATCATTGCAATATTATGAGTTGTTCTCCACGGACAAAGACACTTGGAATACATCACCATCTCTAGGGAATCCTTCACTGCATACTCCACACTGGATCTTCTCAAGCACTGTGGTGATCCTTTTGGCAAGCATTTGTCTCTCTGTTTTATGCCTCACCTAATACAGAATATGGTGAACAAGTTTATCTCTACCACTGTGTTACTGAAGGAGTCTCGTGTAAGTTGGCACATTGGTGTACTTTCAATTCTTTTGTTGAAAGGAATCTTTACAGTAGCATTTTGCTCCACCAAATAAAATACTATTTATGATCAACTAACAAAAACCACAGTGGGATTCTGTATTCTCTACCTTTTTAGTCAATTATATAATTTGTCTACTGTGAAATATTGCTTGCAAAAGTTTGCCTGTTCCTCACTAATATCCTCATTGATAATGGCTTTGATGTGAGTATAGACAATCTTCAAAAAATTATACATACAGGATAGTCAGTACAAAGGACAGTAGTTATTGGAATTCTAAGAGTCTCCTTTTTTTCAATATTAGGTCCTAATGTCTTTTGTATCCTTACTTCAGCTATCATGTTAATTATTTCCTCTGCACCATCACAACTGTGTGTTCCAGTACAGGTCTCTTGACCTAATCCAGTTGCATTTCCTACCTTTGCTCTCCATACTAAGCCCACCTCCTCTGTCAGTCCATTTGGGACAGTGATGCCAGAATCCTACTTGGATTCTAGTACTTCCTCTGTCCACTCCATCAATTTCTCTACTTGCCTTTCCAAGGAAGAATTATGAGCTATCCTTCCACTGAGCTTTCTTTATTCTTCTGGTTTTGTTTTCAACAAGAATGTCAAACTTGATCCTTCAGTCCTTCAGTGTTATGTCCATTCATTCTTTCAAGAGCATTTATTAAACTCCATGGTGATTGCATAAGGATCTAATCTTTGAAGTCCCAGTAGGAAAGCTAAAGTTTGTAGATTATCTAAAAACTCTGTGATTGATTACACAGAAGTCTCTGTCCCTTTTAGCACTATATACTTTCACTGCAAAAATAGGAAAGGATCTAGGAGTGAAGGCCACTTGGTAGTTTTTAGTATTTTTCTTTTGCATGTTTGCCATGTCCAAAGAATTCATTATTGAGCAGCTAGCTTACAAGTGATGTGCCTCTCCTGATTTAGCTTTGCTGGTTCTCAGAAAAGTCAATCTTTCCAATGTTTCCAGTGCAATATTCAAATCCTTTCTAACAAGGGAAAACCTGCATGAGTTTCTACCCTACTACCACAGCTTTCAAAAACCTAGTATGCCCTGCACAACATAAGACTTTACAAAAGGACTTTGGAAGTGATTACAGGAATTGCTGGTTTTTAAAATATAGTGTTTTGTTTCAGGACAAGTTCAGGGGATTCTTTAACAGGAAGCTATGTCAGGACATTTCATCTGCTGCTCAATTTATCAAACTCAATCCAGCCTTTTCACTCTCATCTTGTTTAAAATTCTGATCTCAACATATTGTCCAGTCTGTGTCCTTTATTCAAGATAAACACATTGACAAATCAGCTTGAATGGTTTCATATATAATTGCTTACTATATTCTGGAAGGGAGGGATTTTTCATCCACTTGTTTTTTCTTGTGTGGATTATTAGGCCAAATTCCTTTAAGTGATTATGGCTCTTATTGAGATGTTCGATATACAAGATATTGGGAGATATTTCAATATTTCATTTATCTGTGATGTCATCAATATAAACACTTTCTTCAATGGTTCAGTTTGCAACTCATCATGGCCACTCATCCATACCCTTTTTCCTCTAAATCTTCCCTAACAGGCTCATTCAGTGTGTGGAACTCCTCCATCTAGACATTTTGCTGTTGCATGGATGCCAGTGGGACACAAAGACTGCCTTCAATTTAACTACACAAGTCACAGACATCTTTGATGACATCTATGATATCACTCTTCTTGTGCAAATCTCCCTTTCATTGTCCTTTGGGTAATTCTTCAGAAACTGTGGGGACCACATGACCTGAAGCAACTTAATATCTCTAGATAAATATTGTAAGAAAGATAAGCCTTTACTTAAAAGAGAAGCATGAGATCATTCTAAGCAATACATATTTTCATAAATGCAATCCATCTCTTTCTCTTCTTTCATAATTCACTTTAGGACCCAGTCCTTTGATTGTCAGCAATATCTATCCAAGGTAAATACGCTGATGGACTAGTACCATAATTTGTCCGGCCAAATAAACTCAAAGGAAAAAACCAAGCTTTTAAGGGCCTGTTATATTCCAAGCACTCCACTTTACACTTTATTAATCCATCTCATTTGATCCTCACACAATCTACCTGAACGGTAAGGACTGCTATTATTCCCCATTTTTCACAGTTGAAGAAACCAAGGCAAAAAAAAGTTAAGTGATTTAGCCAGAATTGCACGGCTAGCCAGGTTTTTCTGGCACCAGACCCAGCATGCTATCCACTGTGATCTAGCCACCTCCAAAAACCCTAGGCATTCTTCCTCCATGTAATTCTTTCTGTGTGGTCATCCTGTGCTAAGTGATCATGGATATCACAGAATGGATTCTGCATTGTTCCAAGGCTTGATGCTATTGACCTGTCCTTTGAAAACAGAAATTTTTTCTACCCAGCACTAGAAATCTTCCATTATAATGGCAACAGCTTTGGCAAGAATGAGTCGTCTTGTTTTTTGCCTCAAAATGTTGTTAGTCTATACACGTGCACTGAAGACACCTGGATGAAGCTATGTGTGAGAGGCAAAGCAGCAGGCTTTCATAAATGATATTATATAACAGGTCACATCTTCACAGTCACAAAATTGATTGAAAGTTGAGGAGAAAACAAGATCTCACTGTGCCTATTATTTGTCAAGTATAAAACAAGCCTTTGATTTGGCAGAATAACATGTCTCCAGAGGCCCTGCTGTTCATGTCTCTCATGCATATTTTTAAATTATACAAGACTTCTTGCAAGACATAGCAGAGATAGCTTTACTTTCTCATCTCTATAAAATCTTTATAAAAATAATCCAGATTTTAAAATACACATGGGAAGCATCCAATGGGATCGCCTCTGGAAACATTTTATTCTGCCAAACCAACATATAAATAATAAGCACAGTGAGATTTTGTTTCTTCCACACCTTTCAATTAATTGTATGACTGTGAAGATGTGACTGGTTGAAGAATAACATTTGTCTGCCTCTTCTCACATATAATTCATCAAAGTTCCTTTGATCCTTGTATAGATTATTTTAATAAAGATTTTATAGAGATGGAAAAGAAGACATGTGGTTTGGTAATTACTAACAATTCTTCTGGTCATCTTTTTATAAAAATAAGAATAAGGTCCAAGTTTTCTCTCCTTTGCATCAAAGTCTCTGGTATGCTTCAATTTTTTAATTTGAAAAATCAAACCTATAACTCTCAAAACCGCCTCCAGCACAGAACTTCACTGATTATACTTGGTTGAATTCAGCAGCTTTTCCCATATTTGTTTTCTTAAATTTCATCTAATTCTAAGGCAGCCCACTAGAGACTGTTGAAGTCAAATATGATATGTGGCTTCACTGTCATTAATGGAGAAAAGGGTTTGCTTTCAAAATCCTTATTCATCATTTTCCTCTTTCTTTCATTTGTTATTCTCCTTCCAGTTTCCTTTATAATGCTTCCAAGATGATTTTATTTAGTTGTGCTTCTAGCCAAGCTGTCTGCAATTTTGTTTTTCCCTCCACTGTTTCTTATTATTTTATGAAGTGATACTGTTTATAATCTTGAAGTGATTTTTTCATAACATTTTACAAATGAGTTTATAGTCTAATCTCATGTTGTATTTGGCATCCATATATCTCTGCTTGGCAACATCAAGTCCTAGAGGAGGGATCCTGAAAAACATCATCTTAGTTGCAAAAAATATATAACTAGAAAATTTGTCAAGGAAAAATTAAAAGATGGAAACCTGTTATCAAAACTTGATCATTTTAAAATTTATTTCTGTAAATATATTCTAATTCATTTCAATTCAAATAAAAATGTTAAAACATTTATTTGGCATCTACTATGAGCAAGATACTGTGTAATGAATGCACTGAGATAGAAGGACAGTTCTTGAGGAGTTTATAATCAAATAGAAAGGAGGAAATATGTACATAAATAAGTATAAGGAATGTGATTCAAATTAATTCAATCTTTTTTAAGGACCCACGCTGTACAAGGCATTGTACTAAGTGTCCTTCTGAAAGGAAAATCTAATATTGAAAGTTAATTAAATAGATGATTTCTTTATTGTACGATCTCAATGACTGGTTTTATGTGGTTAAGAAAGTGACACATATTGGCTCAAAGAGGAAATAATTGACATATTTGTTTTACAGAGATTCTTCTCTCACTTCATTAAAAAGTGGGAGAGGAAAAGGGAGAAGGAAAAAGAGTAATAAGGGAAGGGTACAAGAAAGGGGAAGGGATTCAAAGAGAGGCGGGAGGGACACGAAAGAAGGAGAGCTGCGTGATGTAAGTGGGACCAATAAGTTTAATACTAGGGAAGAAGGGAATGAGGACAAGAAAAAGAAAAGTATAATCTGGGCTTATTAGGATAGCAGGAAATACAGAATTAGTAATTTTAACCGTAAATGTGAATGGGATGAACTCTCCCATAAAGAGGAGGCGGATAGCAGACTGGATCAAAAGTCAGAACCCTACAATATGTTGTTTACAGGAAACACATTTAAAAGAGGGAGATATATACAGAGTAAAAGTAGAAGGCTGGAGCAGAATCTATTATGCTTTAGGTGAAGTCAAAAAAGCAGGGGTAGCCATCCTTATCTCAGATCAAGCAAAAGCAAAGATTGATCTAATTAAAAGAGATAAGGAAGGAAATTATATCTTGCTAAAGAGTACTATAGACAATGAAGCAATATCAGTATTAAACATATATGCACCAAGTGGTATAGCATCTAACTTCCTAAAGGAGAAGTTAAGAGAGTTGCAAGAAGAAATAGACAGCAAAACTATAATAGTGGGAGATCTCAATCTTGCACTCTCAGATTTAGATAAATCAAATCACAAAACAAATAAGAAAGAAATTAAAGAGGTAAATAGAATATTAGAAAAATTAGGTATGATAGATCTCTGGAGAAAACTGAATGGTGACAGAAAGGAGTATACTTTCTTCTCAGCAGTTCATGGAACCTACACAAAAATTGACCACATATTAGGACATAAAGACCTCAAAATTAAATGCAGGAAGGCAGAAATAGTAAATGCTTTCTTTTCAGATCACAATGCAATAAAAACTACATTCAACAAAAAGTTAGGTGTAAATAGACCAAAAAGTAACTGGAAACTAAATAATCTCATCTTAAAGAATGATTGGGTGAAACAGCAAATTATAGACACAATTAATAATTTCACTCAAGATAATGACAATGGTGAGACATCATATCAAAATTTATGGGATGCAGCCAAAGCGGTAATAAGGGGAAATTTTATATCCTTAGAGGCTTACTTGAATAAAATAGAGAAAGAGAAGATCAATGAATTGGGCCTGCAACTTAAAAAGCTAGAAAAAGACCAAATTAAAAACTCCCAATCAATTACTAAATTTGAAATTCTAAAATTAAAAGGAGAAATTAATAATATAGAAAGTAAAAAAACTATTGAACTAATAAATAAAACTAAGAGTTGATTTTATGAAAAAACCAATAAAATTGATAAACCTTTGGTAAATCTGATTAGAAAAAGGAGAGAGGGAAATCAAATTAGTAGTCTTAAAAATGAAAAGGGAGAACTTTCCACTGATAAAGAGGAAATTAAAGAAATAATAAGGGGTTACTTTGCCCAACTTTATGCCAATAAATTTGATAACCTAAGGGAAATGGATGACTATCTCCAAAAATATAGGCTTCCCAGATTATCAGAGAAGGAATTGAATTGCTTAAATAGTCCCATTTCAGAAAAAGAAATAGAACAAGCCATTAATCAACTTCCTAAAAAAAAATCCCTGGGACCAGCTGGATTTACATGTGAATTCTACCAAACATTCAAAGAACAATTAGCCCCAATGCTTTATAAACTATTTGAAAAAATAGGGAATGAAGGAGTCCTACCAAATTCCTTTTATGACACAGACATGGTACTGATACCTAAATCAGGTAGGTTGAAAACAGAGAAAGAAAATTATAGGCCAATCTCCCTAATGAATATTGATGCTAAAATCTTGAATAAAATATTAGCAAAAAGATTACAGAAAATCATCCCCAGGATAATACACCATGATCAAGTAGGATTTATACCAGAAATGCAGGGCTGGTTCAATATTAGGAAAACTATCAGTATAATTGGCCACATTAATAATTAAATTAACAAAAACCATATGATCATCTCAATAGATGCAGAAAAAGCATTTGATAAAATCCAACATCCATTCCTATTAAAAACTCTTGAGAGTAGAGAAATAAATGGACTTTTCCTTAAAATAATCAGTAGCATCTATTTAAAACCATCATATGTAATGGGGACAAATTGCAATCATTCCCAATAAGATCAGGAGTGAAACAAGGTTGCCCAGTATCACCGTTACTATTTAATATTGTATTAGAAATGCTAGCTTTGGCAATAAGAGTTGAGAAAGAGATTAAAAGAATAAGAATAGGCAATGAGGAAACCAAATTATCACTCTTTGCTGATGATATGATGGTATACTTAAAGAACCCCACAGACTCTACTAAAAAGTTATTAGAAACAATCCACACCTTTAGCAAAGTTGCAAGATACAAAATAAACCCACATAAGTCATCAGCATTCTTATATATCACTAATAAAACCCAACAGTTAGAGTTACAAAAAGAAATTCCATTTAAAGTAACGACTGATTGTATAAAATATTTAGGAATCTATCTGCCAAGGGAAAATCAGAAACTTTATGAGCAAAACTACAAAACACTTTCCACACAAATTAAGTCTGATCTAGCCAAATGGAAAAATATTATATGCTCTTGGATTGGGCAAGCAAATATAATAAAGATGACAATATTACCCAAACTAATCTATTTATTTAGCACTATACCAATCAGACTCCCAAAAAACTACTTTGATGACCTAGAAAAAATAACAACAAAGTTCATATGGAAAAACAAAAGGTCAAGAATTTCAAGGGAATTAATGAAAAAAAATCAAATGAAGGTGGCCTAGCTGTACCAGATCTAAAATTATATTATAAAGCAGCAGTTATTAAAACCATCTGGTATTGGCTAAGAAATAGACTAGTTGATCAATGGGATAGGTTAGATTCAAAGGACAAAACAGCCAATAACTTTAATAATATAGTGTTTGACAAACCCAAAGATCCCAGTTTTTGGGATAAGAACGCATTATTTGACAAAAATTTCTGGGAAAATTGGAAATTAGTATGGCAGAAACTAAGCACTGACCCACACTTAACACTGTACACCAAGATAAGGTCAAAATGGGTTCATGACCTAGGCATAAAGAATGAAATTATAAATAAATTGGAAGAGCATAGGATAGTTTACCTCTCAGACCTGTGGAAGAGGGAGGAATTTATGATCAAAGAAGAACTAGAGATCACTATTGACCACAAAATAGAAAATTTGGATTATATCAAATTGAAAAGTTTTTGTACAAACAAAACAAATACAGACAAGATTAGAAGGGAAACAATAAACTGGGAAAACATTTTTACAATCAAAGGTTCTGATAAAGGCCTCATTTCCAAAATATATAGAGAACTGACTCTAATCTATAAGAAATCAAGCCATTCTTCAATTGATAAATGATCAAAGGATATGAACGGGCAATTCTCAGATGAAGAAATTAAAACTATTTATAGCCATATGAAAATATGCTCCAAATCATTATTAATCAGAGAAATACAAATTAAGACAACTCTGAGATACCACTACACACCTGTCAGATTGGCTAGAATGACAGGGAAAGACAATGCGGAATGTTGGAGAGGATGTGGGAAAATAGAGACACTGATACATTGTTGGTGGAATTGTGAACACATCCTGCCATTCTGGAGAGTAATTTGGAACTATGCTCAAAAAGTTATCAAACTGTGCATACCCTTTGATCCAGCAGTGTTTCTACTGGGCTTATACCCCAAAGAGATACTAAAGAAGGGAAAGGGACCTGTATGTGCCAAAATGTTTGTGGCAGCCCTGTTTGTAGTGGCTAGAAGCTGGAAAATGAATGGATGCCCATCAATTAGAGAATGGTTGGGTAAACTGTGGTATATGAACGTTATGGAATATTATTTTTCTGTAAGGAATGATCAGCAGGATGAATACAGAGAGGACTGGCGAGACTTACATGAACTCATGCTAAGTGAAATGAGCAGAACCAGGAGATCATTATATACCTCAACAATGATACTGTTTGAGGATGTATTCTGATGCAAGTGGATCTCTTTGTTAAAGAGAGCTAATTCAGTTTCAATTGATCAATGGACAAAAGCAGCTACACCCAAAGAAAGAACAATGGGAAGTGAATAGAAACTGCTTGCATTTTTGTTTTTCTTCCCAGGTTATTTATACCTTCTGAATCTAATTCTCCCTGTGCAACAAGAGAACTGTTCGGTTCTGCACACATATATTGTATCTAGGATATACTGTAACCTATTTAACATGTAAAGGACTGCTTGCCATCTGAGGGAGGGGGTGGAAGGAGGGAGGGGAAAAATCGGAACAGAAGTGAGTGTAAGGGATAATGCTGTAAAAAAATTACCCTGGCATGCTGTCAACAAAAAGTTATTAAAAATTAAAAAAAAAAAAGTGACACATAGATTCTTTCTTTCTTTCTTTCTTTCTTCCTTCCTTCCTTTCTTCCTTCCTTCCTTTCTTCTTTCCTTCCTTCCTTCCCTCCTTCCTTCCTTCCTTCCTTCTTCCTTCCTTCCTTCCTTCCTTCCTTCCTTCCTTCCTTCCTTCCTTCCTTCCTTCCTTCCTTCCTTCCTTCCTTCCTTCCTTCCTTCCTCTTTCTTTCTTTCTTTCCTTTCTTTCTTTCTTTCTTTCTTTCTTTCTTTCTTTCTTTCTTTCTTTCTTTCTTTCTTTTCTTCCTTTCTTTCTTTTCTTCCTTTCTCCCTTCCTTCCTTCCTAGAAGGCAGTTGGGGTAAGGAACTTACTAGGGTCACAGTGTTAGTAAATGTTGGATATAAGAACCACATTTGAACTTAGATCTTTCTGACTTCAGGGCTGATTCTCTATCCACTGCACCATCTAGCTGCTTCTAAGTAGAATTGATCTTGTATGCTATGAGGAAATCTTTATGAAAAGGTTGCAATAAAATTCTATTCACAGACAACAATCAGTACCTCTCCTGGTTCTCCTACCTCCTTGGGCTCATCTTGGTGAGTATGTGTGTTTTTCTGCTTCACAAAATAAGTCTTGTGGTTTACATTCGAGTCCTCCTTTAACACAAAACATTCATGATTAGTTCTGAATCCACATTGTAAAAATTCAAGCAGTGCCCTGATAAAAGTTATTCATGTCATCTTATAAAACTAGCTAACGTAGTATATTTATATAAGATTTTGATGCTTACATAGTTCTTTGCACATAAAATATTTAATAACACTCACAACCTAATGAGGGAGATAGTAATGCAAGTATTATTCCCATTTTACAGATCAATCAATCAGCAAACATTTATTTATCCACAATCATACAACTATTTAATGTCTGAACGTGGGTTTCAAATTACATCTATCTTTTTATTAAACCATGCATCATGTAGGCTTTTAAGATTGATGATAATACAATTGATGATAATAATCAATAATGATTTTGTTAAATTCCCCTATTATCTGAGATAATTTCAGTGTATTCAGAATTTTTCTCTCTAAAGACATGGTACATTACTATTCCTGTCGGGAATCTCATCCCCATGTTCTTTAAGGAAATAATTCATTTTGATAGCTGTTTTATCTATCTATCTTTCTATTTTAAATAAAAAAATTGATCACTTTGGGATAAATTGATTTTTTCTTTTTTTTTTTTTACCTCAAGTTCTCTTCCAACCTTCTTTCTAATAGCTTTCATGTCATTGTGGTACTGCTGGCGTATTTCCTCTAGCTGTTTCCAATATTCCTATTAAGTAAATAAACATTTTTAATGTTCGTGTGAACAACTTGATAAAAATAACCTAATTGTAACAAAAAGCCATTATATCATTGAAGCAATCTTGAATGATTTTGATGATGAGAGATATAGTATTGGAAAAGAGCCTTTAAGGCAATGTTTTCTCTACTATGCTTTTTCAAACTCAGCAAACAATAGGCACAATGGAATTTTTTAGTCTTTACATCTTTCTGTTAAATGTGAAATGGTAAAGATGCAGTACTACTGAATAGCAAATGCAAAAATCTATTTGTTCCTCATAAATACCTTTATCAAAGATGAACTTTATGGATGACAAAAAAATTTGTACAGGTAGGAAAATCGGCATCTAGTTTTGTAGTTGCTATTTTCTCAGAAATAAGTCTGTTTAACAACTCTCTGATTACAATAAATGAGAGCCAAGACACAAAGCAGGAAGATATATGTTTGCCAGCAGCCTTCACCACTGATGGAATAGATTCAGCACAGAACTCAAGTTAAAGCAGATTCTTTGTAGATGGTAAGATCTTTCCAAGAGAATCATGATAAAGTGAAATAGAAATGCCTTTTTGGGCCATTTGTAAATGGTTCTGGTCTGCTAACCACATGGTGAAAAGAAACCTTTTCTGATTGACTGGGTCACTGGAACTATGAACATCATCAAGAAGGTTGTAGTTGGTATTGGCCATTTTCCTCAAAGCATCTATTTTGTCACTCTGCTCTTGGTTTACTCCTCTGCTGGTGTCTGATGAGACAGTGATGTAAGGGGCACAGTGTTAGATCTTCTCCCCAAAAAGGGCAAAATGTAGTCATATAAAACAGGACAGTCCTTGGTCGTTGTTTTGTTTTCTTTCACTCCTATGAAGGAATTGGAAACTCCAACCTTGTGAGATTTGGACAATGAGGAAAGCAAGTGTCCCAAAGCCCAGATTTTATAGACTGCTTGGAATCAATGCCTTTAGAAGCAAAGGGTGACCGTCAGGAATGACCTCTCAGTCAAGCTCAACAATACTGAGTCAAGGACTCAGCTGACAATCAGACTGCATCCTGACATGAATGTGATGGGATCGGTGTTACTTGAGAATCAAATTAAGAGTGAGCCCACTCTTCTCCAGAGACTAAAGTGATATAAGAGAGAAGGCACAAGGAAATGTTTGTATTTTTGCTCTTTCTCATATCTTTAAGAAACATATTCCTTTGTAAAAGTTACTTGGTGTTAAGTGGTTAAATAGAACAGAGATATTAATCGCTGGTATCTAACAGTGGGAAGAAACAAAGCCAGTTAGGTATAGAGTGATGGGGGAGAAAAAAAGACATACATTCCCTGGCCCTCAATGTACCCTAGGATCCTAAAAGACAGATGGAGTCAGCCTGCTTCTGGGAGAGAAGGATCACAGAATTCTTGTTACATATATTTATAAATTATATATATTATTATGCCAATATATCATCTACAAAAATAGGAATTAAAAGAAATGAGGCAAAAATAAAACAAACTGTTTTTAATTTTATTAATGGTACAAAAGACTTTTTTATTCTTAGGAGCAATATGGTTGCATATGTTTCATTGTTTTTTTAAGTCCTATAAGTGGTCTGGAGTGTAGATCAGCAGTAAATAATAATTGTTAGAAATTATTCAGTTACTTTGATAATAATACTTAGTACTTATGTAGTTTTAAAGTTTGCAAAGCATATATAGTTTTACATTTTATCCTCATAACAACTCTGGGAAATAAATGCTATTAATATCCTCATTTCATAAATGAGAAAGCTGAGTCAGATAGGTTAAGTGCCCAAAGTTACTTATATTTGTGTCCTGACACTGGGCCCAGTGTACTCTTCATTTGGTCTATAGCTAGCCAAACCAGTGAATTTTTCTGTTTCTTCCTTTTTTTTTTTTTTGAAACTTTTTATCTTATTTTTATTTTTTAATTTAATTTTTATTTTATTTTATTATTATAGTTTTTAATTTACAAAACATATTCATGGGTAATTTTTCAACACTGATCCTTGCAAAACCTTCTGTGGAAACTTTTTATTAAAAAATATCCAATTAAAAAAAAATGGGTCAAAGCAGTAGTAACCATAACAGTCCTTCTGCAGGAGACATGTTTCTCTGTATGTAGATACTGACTATAAACTAAGCAAGAACAATTTTTTATTTTTTTTTAATTTTTATTTAGTAATTACTTTATATTGACACTCGTTTCTGTTCCGATTTTTTTTCCCTCCCTCCCTCCACCCCCTCCCCTAGATGGCAAGCAGTCCTTTATATGTTGGATATAAGAACAATTTTTTAAAAAGTGAATTATTTCTGATTTCAATTTATTAGAAAGTTTTCAATCAAGAAAATCTGATCCTCCTTTCTTCATGTGACTCTGTGGAAGGTGTCATACTTTAATTCCAATTTACTTATGGCTGTCTTAGTTGTGTTTTTGTATGAGTACAAGGAACATCCAAAGGCCAATTTTATTGGACCACAGAATATGAGAAATGAAGTAATAAAGCTAGAAAGATAGACTGGTGTTAGGCTGGGAGGACCTCTGCATACCAAACAGAGGAATTTATATTTGATCTTTGTGGTAATAGTGAACCCCAGAAGTTTCTTGATGGAGGAGGCTCCTGGTTAGATATACATTTTAGAAAGATCATTTGGGCAGGTGTGTGAAGGTAATGAGGAGATGTGGTACTGAACCTGATGTCTAATAAGTAGGAAGAAGGAAGCCCATGCAAGAGATGTTGAGGAGTTAGAAACAAAAAAATTTGGAGCTGCTTGGATATGTGAGGAGGTAAAAATAACACTGAGATTGAACACTGGGTGAATGAAAGGACAATGAGACCCTCAATAGAAATGAGGAAGTATAATAGAGGGGTGAGTTTGGTGAGAAAAAAATAAAATGAGGTCACGATATAGATTGCAACTCATCAATTCCACTCAAAACAGGGAGAAGAGGCAGTGATATAGAAAGTCAGTACATGGGATGTGCTGAGAAGTGGGGGGATTTTTCCTCTGGGGACCTAGGCAGCAGCTGATGTCTGGCTTGAGGTCATTATTCCCCCAAGGGACCAGAATTAATACAATAGAAAGAAAGTTGGGAGCTTGAACAGTCCAGGAGATACTGAAGCTAGGGAGTGGTGCTGATTGTTAGGTTGGTTTATTAGAGACAAGCCATGCTATTGGCTCTCGCAGAGAGGGTGGGATGTAGCTCCTCTCCCACTGGCAGATGGTAGACCCCTTGGGGTCATGCCAGAGCCTCCCAGAAGACCTCAGAACTCTCTCTGGAGACCACAGCTCTATGCAAACAAACTCTTAATTAGCTATTATCTTTCTCTATGATAGTTCTGCATTCTTGTATTATACAACTAAACTTGTGATGCATTCAGTTTCTTCCTAGAACAACAACATCATTATTTGAAGCTATATGTAGAGATTCCAAAAAAGTCAAATTTGCAAAAAACCTATATAGAGGGCCTGAACTCTAGAGAAGTATAGTATACGTGAAACAAGGTGTTAACTCAGTGGAATTGATGACATGATTGTTCTCTAGTTCACATATATACTTAGTACTTAGCATGGTGATGTAATGGCTCTCTAGTTCATAGATACTCAGTATACTGTAATGATGTAATTGTTAATAGGGTATTTAAACTGGGGCCAAAATCAGACTCAGAGGGAGACTGGTTGAGACTAGCAGACTGGCAGACTTCTGGAGGAGCCTGGACCAGACTGAGACTGGGTCTATGACAGAAAGCTAAACATTATACAATAAGCCTAATAATAGAACATAGAGGGACCTGACATTCCTACTATCTATAACTGTTGGTTTTCTTCAAGAATGCAACAATAACAACAATTATAGCTGTTTACATATGTTTGGAAGGATTAAAAAAATTTTAAAACTGTCTCATCTCAGACATTGATTAAATGTGTATAGCTGGCTAAGTCCCTTAACTTTCTAGTCTCAGTTTACTCATTTGTAAAATGAGGGGATTGGGCTCAATGGCTTCCAAATGCTAAAATTTAGGCTAAAAATATGACCTCCATGAGTCTAGGCTCTCCGGGGTTATATATTCCTCTAACTTATTTACAATCAGCAAGGGGTGGGAAAGGCTCCAGTGCTTGTAGTTCAAGGTATAAAAGTGTTCCAAGAAATATATGAAATATGATGCATCGTCACACTGCCTCAAGATTGTGCTGCCATTCTTCTCATGTGACTTTTATCACCTCCAGAAGTCTATCATGTTTGGGGATTCATATTTCTCTTGCCAATCTACAATCACCAGGAGTGGGGAAGGCTTCCAGCTACAGCTCAGGGTTTGAAGGCACTCAAGGTTACTATAGTTAGTACAGACGTGTTGCCCCTTTCACTAAAGGTGATGGCTCTATAGTTCATTTGTGGCCTTGACCAAACACAGCTTTTTATCCCATATTGAGTATTTCTTCTTTGTGTTGCTCACCCTATAAAATAAGTTCATGCATGCCTTTTCCATTCATATGGAAAATAATGTTGACACTGATATCTTCTTATAAATTAAAAGAAATTGACAGATAGGTAATGATTATTGATCTGCAAGATATGAGCATTTTTTAAACTTTCATTTACACTGTATGTGTGAGAATTAATTCATTTGAACCCCTATTCTATTCCATTCAGTGTTAATCAGTTTTCCATGATTCCATAATAAGTTCTGTATATTAGGCCCTAAAACTATGAACTGCAGGTTGTAAGTTCACTTGCTTACTCATAAGAAGTTAACTAGAGGCCTTCCACTCTTGTTTTTCCTTGTTATGGTGCCCAAGCCCAGTATGGTAAATGTGACTCAATTACATGGAAAGTCCTTCAATTTATTTTTGTACCTCTGGACCATTCTCTCTCCTCCAGCATGAGCAAATGACTATCTTAGAACCATCTTAAAACCATTCAATTATTATTTTCCTCATGCTTCATCCAACCTGTGAGCCCCTGCTAATAAATCAGTTTGGGCCCACAAAGCAAGGTCTATCAACCAATGGCATTCTGTACTTTGTATATTCTCTCTAGAGAGTTCAGGTATCAAATCTGGTATCAAGCCTTATGAAAATAAGGCCCTTGATGAAGGAAGTAAATCAGACTGGGAAGAAGATCTGAGCTTCACTTCATTAGGGGAAGATCACGAACCCTTTAATAAAGTATCATTGGTTCTGAGCTCTGCCTCAGTCTCTAGTACTGTAGGTTGGACTATTTTAATTACACATATGTACAGTTATTTTCATATTGTCTTCTCCATTAGTATATGAACTCTTTGAGAGCAAAGATGATTTTTTGTTTTTCTCTGTGTTCCCAGAGCTTAGCAAAATGCTTGCCATACAGTAGGCACTTAATAAATGCTTGTTGACTGACTGACCTCTTGCTTAATTTCATTCTTCTTAGATTGTAGATTGTGGAATTTGGGTTGTTCTCCCTTTCTTTCCAGCACTTGTAATTGGTTATTTGGCTCAACTGAAGATGGACGAAGACCCTATTAATGAGTAATAAATAAAAACGATAAAATGAAAAATAGTTCTTATTTTTAAAATATTATTTTCTGATGATACAAAGAGCCTATTTGTAACATCATTTATAAAGCAAAATAAATTTATTTTTTAAAAAAAATCCTCCTTTAATGCTCTCTTATTAAAAAAAAAAAAAAGCTCATCTTGAATTGAACTCAATGTTTAAGGGTATTAGAAGCCAGAAGCTTCTAATAGTAGTTAATGGAAGGAAAGTGTAGTAGGTGGAAAAATAATATTCTGTGGTGCCATGTGAGACATCTACTTTCAATTTCTCAATGGACAAATGACAAAGGAGATGTGAGAAATCTGATGTTTAATGCCCTTGGGGATGGAATATAGAATGGAATTGCCTTTGATGTTGTAAGGGAAAAAAATCAGGAGACTTTGTTCAAGTAATAGGCACAGAAAGACATAGAAAGCAAAATCTCTGAGTTAGATGTATTGATTTCCTTTCAGAATTTGACATTTTACTTACCAATTGTTTTTCCACTTTCAGTTTATACTGTTGAGCTTCCAATCTTCTCTGAAGGTATTCAGCAGGCCTTAAGAAAAACAACATTTTTTTCAGCTACAGAAGCAATTTAAAATAATTTCAGGAAACCAGATTGACATTTGGCAGATCTTAGTGCATAGATGAAAATCCAACTTCATTTCACTTTTATAAAGTAGAAAGGACAACTCCAAAGTCAAGGAATAGGAGATTCATGGAGTGTTTCCATGGGAAATATCCATAGACTTGAGAATGAATTATAGCAACCAGGTGGAGGGGCAGGGAACAGTAGGAAAGAAGGGTCTATTCCAAGATTACTTTTTTGGAACAGATAACTGAGTGTTTTTGCAGAAAAATCAACTCACAATCTGTTTATGCCACAGGAATGATGTCTCTATAAGGGGCATAGATTTTAGAGATAATTGATAACTAGCCTCTAATTTTACATATGAACATTAAAAAACAAAACCAAACCCAACAATACATATGTACCTGCATGATTGTATACAAAATTTTAAATGATTGATTATTTAATGCCGTGATGATTCATAACTGCTAGAGACCTTGGAGTGAAGGGCAGTATAGCATAGTGAGTAGAGAGGCAGAAAATCTGAGTTCAAGTCTCTTCTTTTCCCTGATTCTGCCTGTGTGACCCTGAGCAAATCATTTAACTTATTTTGCAACTCTCTAAGACTGAAAACTGCAGAAAAAGTTCCAGTCTGCATTTTTGGAGGAAATGCTTCACTAGTGGCTTTTCAAATGATTGAAAGCATGGACAGATCCAGTTGAAATAGAATTAATGTTATTTCAAGATTTATGAGACAAACTTTCTTGTGTGATTAAAAAGTTCTTTCATGTGAAATAGGTTCTCTTACACTCAACTTTAATTATCAGTGTTCCCTATTTTAATCGGAAAGTTAATTAGTTATTTATTAAACAAATGATTTTCAGAGGACTATTTTCATGAGGCATGGTGACTAAATTGCTAGATCTGAAATCCTGAGTTCAAATACATCCTCTAACACAGGTTGCTCCATCTTTGTTTCAGTTTTCTCAGCTGAAAAATAGGGATAATAATACAGGCTTTTTAGCACAGTGGCTTGGCATATAATAGGTGCTTAAGATTTAAAATAGGATATGACATAATCACAAACAACTGTAATACAAAATATGATAGGGAGATGGGGAGCCCGTGTAAGAGATGCCAGCAGAGGGGGAGGATCAAGAGTATGTTGGTAAATGTTTAACAACCAACTCTCTAGGGTGAAACAGTATACCCAAGGTGCACTTTTAAGTTTAATCTACATTGTTAATATTTATTCATCATTTTCCTAAATTAAGACAATCACTAAAAAAAAAATCAAACTCTAATTTTTTTGGTTATTTCCTAGGTGAAAATTTCACCCTGAAAATTTAGCAATCAGCTTTCTCTTGCATATGGGAGCCCGATGGGCATTCAATACATGGAAATATGAAGAATAGAACTAATGAAAAAAACACCTCTAGGTATGGAATGGGGTGGCAAGAAATTTAATTTGGCAGAAGTTCATTCTACATGGAAATGAGTATTATGAGATTAAGCTTAGAAAGGCGGGGTGGCCTTAGGTTATAGAGATACTTCCATGATTAGGATTTTACTTGGTAGACAACAGGAAACTAATGAAAGGTAGTAGGCTAGGTGATAAGAAAAGTTTGAGCCAGGTGCAGGCAATTGCTAGCACTTATGCAGTACTTTACTGTAGGAATCAGAAATATTACAGAGATAAAAGTGATAGGACTTAGCAGTGGATTGGATTCTGGAGATGGAAAAAAGAAGAATTAAAAGTAATCTGAAAAAAAATTTTAACAGAAGACCAAATAATATTCTGATGAATAAAAACTATTTAGTCAGGAGGAGATTTGAGGCAGTAGAAATAACAATTTTGTCTTTAGACATTCTGATTTTGAGATTGTGATAAAATATTCAGGTAAAAATGTCCTGAGAGGTTGTTAGAGATATGACTCCAGAATTCAGGATAGACTACAGGGCCTGTAAAAAATATATTTAAATCACCTGTGCAAAAGTATAAGTTCTGAGAGTAAATAAAAATTTCTAAGAGAGATAGTCTAGAAAAAACCCTGTAGAAAAAAAAAAAACAGTTGAAGAAAGTGTAAAGAAGAGGGGACAGCAAAAGAGACAAAGGAAGACCTGGTTCAAAAAATATTGAGAATGCTGTCTCAAAAGCTAAAGAAAAATTATGCAGAAGAGATGAAGGAGAGTTTCAATAGCACGAACTGTTAAATCAAATAGATTGTTTACTGAAAAAAGACTACTGGATTCAGTGATAAGGAGACTGGATGAGCAATAAAAGATTCACTTCTGTGAGTGGAGAAGGAATTGTCAGTTAAGAGAGAATAGAAAGGAAGTTGAAGCAGGAGAAAAAAGACTTTCTTTAAAAATTTAGCAGTCTCATTTCTAAAATATATAGAGAACTGACTCAAATTTTTAAGAATATGTGCCATTTCCCAATTGATAAATGGTCAAAGGATATGAATAGACAATTTTCAGATGAAGAAATTAAAGCCATTTATAATCTTATGAAAAAAATGCTCTAAATTACTATTGATCAGAGAAATGCAAATTAAGACCTCTGAAGTACTACTTTATACTTCTCAGATTGGCTAAGATGACAAGAAAATTTAATAATAAATGTTGGAGGGAAAAACTGGAGCACTAATGCATTGTTGATGGAATTGTGAAAAGATCCAAACATTCTGAAGAGCAATTTGGAACTGTGCCTAAAAGGCTATAAAACTGTGCATATCCTTTGATCCAGCAGTATCACTACTAGGTTCCTATCCCAAAGAGATCATAAAGAGGGCTGTTTGTGGCAGCCCTTTTAGTAGTGACAAGAAACTGGAAACTGAGTGGATGCCCATCAGGTAGAGAATGGCTGAATAAGTTATGGTACATGAATGTAATAGAATATTAATTGTTCTATAAGAAATGATAAACAGGCTGATTTCAGAAAAGTCTGAAAATATTTACATGAAGTGATGCTGAGTGAAGCAAGCAGAAGCAGGAGGACACCATTATACACAGAAACAAGATTATGTGATGATCAATTATGATGATCCTGGCTTTTCTCATGGGTGATTCAAGACAATTCCAGTAGACTTGAGATAGAAAATGCCATTTGCATCCAGAGAAGAAACTATGGAGACTAAAGGTGAATCAAAGTATAAATTTTTCATCTTTGTTTCTTTTCTTGTGGTTTTTCCCTTTTGGTCTGATTTTTCACACAATGTGATAGATATGGAAATATGTTTAAAGGGATCATACATATTTAACCTCAAATTGTTTTCTGTCTTGGGGAGAGGGAAGGGAAAGAAAGGAGGGAGAAAAATTTGGAAAGCAAAGTCTTACAAAAATGAATGTTGAAAACTATCTTTACATGTATTTAGAAAAATAAAATGCTATTGAGATGGAAAAAAAATTGGCAGTCAAGAGAAGAGAGTTGGAGCAGCAGCTGGACAGGGTATGGATGAAGGAAGACTCCTCCTTAAAAAAGAAAAAAACCTAGTTTGAAAAAATCAATATAGACAATTCCCTACTTATAAACTGATTGTTTCCTAAATGTATGTAATTTGGTTGTTTAGAATGTGGTACACATTTCCCCATAGAACAAAAAGTCTAATCTCTCATCCATGTGATAAATGTTCACATGCTTATGAAAAACCAAACCAAAATAAAATTAAAAATCCAACTATAAATCACTTCTGTCTTCTTTTTTTTCATGCCAAATATTACCATATCTTTCAACTGATTCTTAAATGGCATGAATTCTAAGACCTTAATCATCCATTTTTCCTTTCTCTGGGCACACTCAAGCTTATTAATGTTTTTTTCTAAAATATGTTGTCCAGAACTGAATACAATGTTCCAAGTGACCAAGCCAGACTCCACAGAGCTATCACTTCCTTTATACTAGATCCTGTAGGTGACACAGTGGATAGAGTGCTAGGCCTAGAGTCAAAGAGTACACATCTTCCTGAATTCAAATCCAGCTTCAGGTTCTTACTACCTGAGTGATCCTGGGCAAATCACTTAACCCTGTCTGCCTCAGTTTCCTCATCTGTAAAATAATCTGAAAAAGGAAATGGCAAATGACTCTGGAATCTTTCCCAAGAAAACTCTAAATAAGGTCACAAAGAATCAGATGAGACTGAACAACAAATACTTCTCTTAATTCAGCTTAGGGTTTTAATAACTTTCTTGCCTCTTTTTTTCCTTAAAGTTATATTAGCTTTCACCATATTGTTGACTAATTTTGAGCTTATAACATACTAGAACTCTGAGATCTAGTTATACTTCTTCAATCTCGTATTTGTGAAGTTGATTTTTAGAGCCTATAGAGACTATAAATCTTTACATTTAAATTTCATTAAATTTCTTTTAAATTTCATCCTTACTCAATTTGGTCCATTGTCCTAGTCTATAAAAAAGAAATTCTTTTGAATCCTGACTTTGTCATTCAGGAGTTTACCTAACTCTCCCAGATGCAATTAATCTTTTTACATTAAATTTCATTCCAACTCATAATACTGAACCATTAATAATAATAATAATAATAATAATTAATAATAAGCCATTTTTATGCTGTCCTTTCTCATCCAAAGACTCTTCTCAGCAAAGATAAGAGTACTATTGTTTTATCTCTCTCATCAGTTAATAACATTTCATTTACTACTATTAAATGTCTTATTTCTTCTTTAAGGCTCCTCTTTAACTCCAATAAAGTTCTCACACACACACACCTTTCTTGTTTTTAACTTTAGCTTTCTTTTCTAGTCTTAGCATATTCTGAACTTTATCACCCCTAAACCAGGACCATATCACTCTGTTGTACTTCTCCATTACTTGCTTTTTCTTCTGTCTTCTGAACGTCTTTTAAAAAAAATCTCCAGGATGTTGGGTTTTTGTATCCAAACCAATATGTTTAAGATCAAGCAATCATAAAAAACCCTCCCCTTTTTCCCTCCTCACTAGAATTGTTTCATTGTGTCTTGTGGAAAGAGCACTGAATGTTGAGTCAAAGCAACAGTATGCTGAATCCAGCCTGTTCTTGCCATGGAAAGCTGGTTGTTAAATTTTCAGTAAGAACATTTACACCTTGGAAACTGACAAATGCTACAAATCAGGGCTTTATTTATTTTCTTGGTTGATTGAGTAGCCCTAAGAAAATGCTGGAGAAAGTATTGATAATACAGACTAAACTTTAAAATATGTCCTGGGTACATTGATTGCTAAATATTTGCCATTCATCCCTGCAGAGAATTGTTATTCAAAATCCAGCTCTGCTGACCTTCAGCAGCTCTCTGGAGCAATTTCCATGGGCCACAGTTTCTTCATCTGTAAAATGAGAGGCTCTGAGTAGATCATCTCTTAGGTCCTTTTCAGCTCTAAATTATATGCTAAGTCTTGTTGGACCAACTTCCTTTCCTTTTTTGAAAGAGTTACTAGGCTGTTAAATCAATATTTCTACACACAGTATTTCCAAAAGGCATGTGACAAAATCTTACAATAGCCTTTTGAACAAGAAACTGAAATCTAAGTTGAATTTGGAACTGGTTGAGTGGCTACATATAAAGAATGTGTAATAGCAGATTAAGGTCATTCTAGAAAAAGGACTCTCTTTTGAGTTCTGTTTTGTTCCATATTTTTATCAGTGATTCAATTACCTGCTCATCAAATTTACTGATGACCCAAAGCTCAGAGGTATAGTTAATATAATACATCATGGAATCAAAATCCAAAAGGATCTCAATAGAATGGGATGGCCTGAATCTAATAAAATGAAATGTAATAGGAAATAATATAAATTCTGCACTGGGTAGTGTAGAAAAAAAAAAAAAAAAAGAACTACAAGTTCTACAAACTACAAAAAAAAAAAAAAAAAGAACTACAAAGTTACAGAATGGAGAAGAGTTATATAAACTCCAATGTTTAAACACTGAGAAAATACCTGGAGGACCAAATTACATTATATGAATTTAATGGAATATTATTATGCTATTTTTGTTCAGTCCTGTCTAACTTTTCATGACCCCATTTGGGCTTTTCTTGGCGAAGGTACTGGATAGTGATTTCCTATTTCCTCCACTAGCTCGTTTTCAAAATAGGGCTAAGTCAGATGCCCAGGGTCACAGAGCTAGTAAGTGTATGAAGCCAGATTTGAACTCAGGAAGTGGAGTATTCCTGACTCCAGACCAGTGCTCTATCTACAATGCTACCTAGCTGTCCCCATTGTACCCCCATTAGGAATAATGAAGATGAGGAATTCAGGGA
Organism: Antechinus flavipes; assembly: GCF_016432865.1. Classification (NCBI taxonomy): domain Eukaryota; kingdom Metazoa; phylum Chordata; class Mammalia; order Dasyuromorphia; family Dasyuridae; genus Antechinus; species Antechinus flavipes. Next base: position 545,892,409 of record NC_067400.1, on the reverse strand, counting down.
AATGGAAAAATTTATATGAACTAATACATATCCAAGGAAATAACTTGAGAATTTGAGATATGTATGGATATACATATATGCATATCTATATATAGACACACATATGTGTATCTATAAATATATGTATTGAAACATGGCTCATGTAGTAATGTAATTTACATGACTATATGTATAACGGAGATCATATTTCTTGCTGTCTCAACGAGTAGGAGGGAGGGAATTTGGAAAGAGAATTTGGAACTAAGAATAATAATTTTTTAAAATGAAAAAAATTTAAAAGCATCAATAAAATATCATAAAATTTTAAAAAGAATTTTGTGAGCCAAAATGATAAAAATTAAAAGAGTAGCAAACAATTGAAATTCAGATTAAATATAGTCGGCAATCTTTGTTCCTGAGGCCTAGTGAAAAAAAATACAATTCTCTTTTTGATAAAGAGGTAGTGAACCACAGGTTCAAATTGTCTTACATGCTGTCAGATTCAACTACTATTTATATTGCTTAATTGTTTTTCTTCCTTACTAGGGAGAATTCTATATGTGTGAAGGGTTTATTGGGAATTGACAGTAATAAAAAAAATGTAAAATATTTTAAACACTTAGAGGTTTCAATTGACTGTAAACTGACTATGAATAATTATAACAACAACTAAAATATGCTTATTTTTTACATAGTGCTAAAAAACTATGTTAAATGCTTTACAATTACGATCTCATTTGATGCTCAGAACAACCCTAAAAGGTAGGTACTCCTATTATCCCCATTTTCAAGAATGTCCCTCAGCTAGTACATATCTGAAGCTAGATTTGAATTTAGATTTTCCTGATTCCAGACTCCATACTCTATCCCTGTACCACCTAGCTGCCCATAAGAAAAATCAGTTTAATTTTACTTCCAACATGAATACTACTACAAAAAAGTGCAATGTCCAAAATGACAGAAATGAAAGTATTGGGTACTAGTCCACCATAACTGGAGAATGTATTCAATTCTAAGCATCATCATTATCACCAAAGCTAACATTTCCATAACACTTTAAGGTCTGCAAACACTGTAGTAGTAACACTAATAATGCTGTAACAATACTAATGATAACACAACAATAATGGTTATTGTTATTAGATTGAATAGATTGAACCTTTTTTATATCTGAGAAGAAGAGGAGTCATATGCTCTGGGTTATATTTAAATTTTTTTGTCTCCTGCTTCTCTAAATTCCTAATATTTATTATATTAATGGCATGATAATACTCTATTAAGAAATTCAAATCTCTTCATCATTCTGATATGATTCCAGTTTGTTAAAATCTCTCTTAAAATTATTCTGAGATGGCAAAACACTTTACATATTTCATTTGATCTTCACAACTAACCTGAAAGTGAAATGTTATTATCCCTCCCTACAAATGAGGAAACTGAGTCTGAGAGAAGTAAAATGGCTTGCCCAGGTTCATGTTGCTAAGATGTAACTGAGACAGGATTGGAACCTGACCCAGAGTTCAACACTTCATCTGATGCTCCATCTAACTTGGCCACCTCAAGACAATTTTCAGAGGCATGTTGACAAACTGGCATAGTGTCAAGATTCAAATCTTTTACTGGAATATTAATATGCCATTATTAATAATTAATATAAGAAATTAAAGAGAAATAGGGGATAAGAAAAATTTAAATATGACCATAGCATTTTTCTTAGATATGAGAAAATTAATTTATTTTTGTTGTTATTAGACATTATTATTGTTATTACAATGTTATTAGATCTAGCCCTTCTAGAAATTTATTAATAACTGAGAAAATAATAAGTATAAATTCTATGAACTAGAACGTAGGAACTTTTACACTTTTACATGTTTTTTAACCTACCTTCAAGATTGTGCTGTTTTCTATACCCTGCATAGGCCAAAAGACAAAATTACAAATGAGACCTTCTGTATCCTGAAAAGGTCCATTCTATTTTTAAATAGTTCTAATTGTTTAATGTTGGTTTTTCCCCTCCCCTCATATTGAGCTTAAAGTTACTTCTCTTCAACTTTCACCCATTATTTTTGTTCTGTCCTTGGAACCATGCAGAACTAATTGAATCCCTTTTATATCTGAGAAATACTTCATGTTTTTGAAGACAGCTATCATGTTCCCCTTCTCCCTAATGGCTTACTTTTCCAGGGTTAACTATCCCTAGAGTCCTACAGATGATTTTCTTATGTCAATAGTTCAAAACCTTTCACTATTTAGGTCACCCTTCAACTTATTGATGTCCTAGTACAGCTACAACTGGCTAGTGACAGAAGAGAGTAAAAAAAAAAAAAATAACAAATGATCTGAAAAGTAAGTGGAAGAAGGGGATTGTTTGGGAAGGGAAGAAGATCTAAAATCTTCTTGCTTTATTATTTGCTTTTGGAGAAGTTGTAAATATTACAAAATAAAGAAGGTTGAGTCAATCAAGATATTATTAGAATATTAAAGTTTAAGTTTGAAGTTATTACCATTGAGGGGGAGGTGAAGTAGAGCCTTCTTTCTGTTTATGATATCTATCAGCTCTTCTGTTGATTCCAGAAACATACTGATACCTTGGATCATAAGCTCTCTTTTGTAAGATGTCCAGTTGAGCATGAAAATGGCCATAAAGTCTGCACTCTGGAGTAACTTCTGGTCTTCCTACCACCTTTTTCTTGGGGCTTTGAGACTAAAAATAATATACAGTTAAGAAAATTAAAACAATGAATTACTATGTAATGTGTCAAAGAAAGAAAAAGTTGAAAAAAATTTTTAAATGTATTTGTCTTTTTCTGATAAATTATCATAGAATTATTGAATCCATTAATTTTTTCAATTAATATCAGTCTTCTTTCCTTCTCTTTTTTTCCTTCATCCACTCAAAAAACCCCAAACAAAGAAAAACACAACCCATGCAATAAACTCAGTCAAGCAAAATATGTTCCCACATTGACCATATCTAAAAATGCATGTCCCTCTCTACATATCTAGTTCAACACCTCTCTATTGGGATTTAAGCACCATTCTAAATCATCAGTGTACTGAAATTATCACTAATAACTATGTTAATCAGAGTTCTTAATCTTTCAAGATTATTAGCCTTTACAATGTTGTTATAGTATAAATTATTCTCCTGGTTCTACTTACCTCTTTCTTCATTAGTTCAAAGTAATGTTCAAGGATGTACACTCTCTCCATTCCTTCATTTTATAGATTTCTACTTGTATTCCAGATTATGTGAGATAAATTCTCCCCGACACCATTATAATGATTTTCTTTCCAATTGTATCTTTTCCTTTCCCATTCCTTTTTTTTCCCTTTTAAGATCATCAAAACAAAACCTGTCCATCTAATTTGACTTCTTTTATGAATCCCATTGACACATTAGTTCCTAAGGAATGCTTTTATTACCCCAATAAAATGGATAAACATCCTTATAAAATCTTTTCTGATTTTTTGCTTGTATTTACCTTTTTATGTTTCTTTTTTCTCCCATGGATTTCACTCAAAGTTTCTACTCAGTTCTGTCTTTTCATAAGAATATTTGAAAATCCTTTATTTCATTAAATTCCATTCCCTTCCCATTCCCTGTAATTATATTATTTTTCTGGGTAAAGTAACCTTCCTTGTAAGATTGTAAGGGCAAAAGTAATCTTTTGTTTTTGATATTATATTCCATACTCTCTGTTCCTATCTATTAGTAGCTATTAAATCTTGTGTGATCCTGATTATGGTTTCTGGGTACTTAAGCTTTTTCTTTCTGGCTGCTTACAGTAATTTTTTTTTAACCTGGAAGTTCTGGTTTTATGCTACGAAGTTCCTAGGAGTTTTCATTTTGGAGTTTCAAGTGTTTATAAATAGAGTCTTTCCAAACCCACTGTGCTCTTAAAACATCATCTTCTCATGCTTGAAACTAATGCTTGGGCCTGCTGGTTGGTCTGACTGCCTCTCCCCACTCCACAACATCATTCCTTAAGTCATTTTCTTAAAATGCAGGTTTGGTCATGTCCCTTCTTAGTAAATTCCAGTGGCTTTCTTTTACCTCCCAGACCAAATATAAAATCCTCTGCTTGGCATCCAAAAAACTTTATTACTCAGCCCTCCTCCCGACCATTCTAATCTGTTTTCCTCCTACAGTTTGGTATTCCTGCCTTGCTTATTTTTAAATTTTGTTTATTTTAAACTTAAATACAAAATAGAAAAAAAGAAAAATCATTGCCATATGTATAGCAGAACATGAGAGGATTCAAAATATGAAACAATAAATTTCCATTTCAATAAAGTCTATATAATATATACTACACATTTTGTTCAGAGCTTTCTTTTTTTCTTTTCTTTCCTTAAAGGTTTTCTTTTGTTTTCTGCTGTGCCTTTTTTATTTTGTTCTTTTTTTCCCTTTTCCTCCCCCCCAATCTTCTTATATAACTTAAATTCTTCCTTCCATGTACTCTTAGATCCAGTGATGCTGGCCTTCTTCATGTTCCTCAAACAAGAAACTCCAAGTATTTTCATTGGCTGTCTTCCATAACTTCACCTCATACCTTCTTTAGGTTTATTCGAGTCCTAGCTAACATTCCATCTTCTATAAGAAGTGTTTCTCAGTCTTAGTTCATTCTAGTGCTTTCTCTCTAATGATTATTCTTATTTATCCCATATAATTTCTTTGAACATAGATTTTTGTTTGTTGTTTTCCCCATTAGATTGTGAGTACCTTGAAAACAGGAACTCTCTTTTGCCTTTATTTGTATCCCTAGCAATTAGCACAATGTTTAGTAAATAATAGGAGCTTAATGTTTATTGATTCATAATTTTTTTCATGATTTCTTGAAATATATCTATTTTTTTTTAAATCATGACTTTCAGGTAGTCCAATAATTCTTGAAATTTTCCCCCCATGTCTCTTTCCAGGTTATATGAGATAATTTACATTTTCCTCTATTGTTTTTTGTTTTAATGCTTCTTATAGTCTCATGGAGTCATTAACTTCCACTTAGTTCATTCTAATCTTAAAGTATATGGTGCTTGGTTTTGCACCTTTTATACTAAAATACTAATTGATTCCCCTTCCAAGTCTCTCTTCCATAGCTCTTCTTTTTCCAATTCTTTCCTCTATCACTCCCATTTCAATTATATTATAGTTTTAATTCATTTTTAAAACATTCACATCATTTCTACTTAGAAATCTAATTGATCTTGCAGACAAACTGTATATTATTTTGAGACTACTTTTGTAGATGTAGAATTATTCTCCTCCTGAGTTTTTATCTGTGTATCTCTACTAGGACCCTCCCTCCCAAATTCCTCTATACTGTGCTAGACTTGAAATTAGTAAAACCTAAGATCAAATGTTGCTTCAGACACTAGCTGTGTGAAACTCAGAAAATCATTTGACAGTTTCTTGTCTTCAGTTTTCTTACCTGTGAAGTGAGGATAATATTTAAATTACTTACCCCATAGGATTATTATAGAGATTCAATAAGATTACATATGTAAAATGCTTTTCCAACTTTATAGTACTATATAAATACCACCTGCTATTATTCTATTATTATTCTGATAATATTTCTTCAACTTATGCCTGTCATCCCTCTTACTAGAACGTGGTTTCCTTGTAAGTGCTCACAATCCTAATGGGTGAAAATTATTTCATTCTTTGTGTTTGTGTCTCTATCACTTAGTACAACTCTTGGCATATAAAAGGCATTTAATAAATATTTATTCATTGCAAGGGAATGCTCTTGACAATAATAGGAAAGTTCAGAAGAGGTTTATAGGAAAGATAATGAGTTCAGTTTTATCTAAGTTGAGTAAACTATCACATGACTATTAAGTATCAAAGTTAGAATTTGAAATTAGATTCTTCTGAGTCTATTCAATCTATCCCTAACAAAAAATTTACCAATGGACATTGATTCAAAAATACCTTTTAGGAATAATTCAATTAATATTAATAATTACTATTTAAATCCCAGATATTCCTTGTTATTTTGTGAGATCAAATTCAATTTCCTCTGGCTACCTTGGTCTTTCCTCTGATTTTTTTTTTTTTTGGTTCCTACCAAAATCTGCATTTTAAGGAGAAGTCTTGGGATAGTCATGACTTCATTGTCTCCAAGTTTTTGTCCTGACTCTCTAGAGTTTCTCTACCATGTTCCAAGCAGGTTTTTAGTTCCTTTTTATGTGCTCTCTCCCCATGAGAATGTAAGATGCCTGAGGGGCCGTCTTTCTGCTTGTCTATGTATACCCAGGATTCAGCACAGGGGCTGACACATGGTAAGAACTTAATAGCTGCATTTTGACTTAACTTGACTTGGTCTTTTATAAACCGAATCCAGTCTATCATTGTAATTTTTTCATGCATTTCAGCCCTTCATGCCCAAGGAACCTAACTTTCTTACTATTCCTCACACCTAACATTCTATCTCTTCCCCTCTCCATGTACTCACACCTCACTTCTGGTTCTTGGAATCCTAATTTCTACATAGAGTGTTTGCTGATTCCCTTAGCCTCTGGTAATCTCCTCCCCCACCCCCCCCAATGTACTATACATACACACAGAAACACACCCATACATATGCACATGTATGGATGTAGATATATTTATATGTATCTTTGTATTATTGCATGTTCATATATATATATAATATATATGTGTGTTTTATATATATAATGTAGCTCTCTCTATATATCTATATGTGGGTTTATATATATAGATATATGTGTGTATGTATGTTTCTTTTCCATGTAAACTCCTTAGATACAGTTGGTTGCTTTATTTTCTCACTAGCCCAGTGCCTGGCATACAGTGGACATTTAATAAATGTTTGTAGATCAAATAGACAAAATAGGATAAAGACTTATTGGGAGGGCAACTCACCAGTATTGACTTCTGAACTCTAGGAGGTATCCATTCTTTTTTAGATGGCAACTCCCGTCTCTTAGGAGGTATCAGGATCTTACATTTTGGTGGATGATTACCCTGGAATCTCTTTTTCTGCATTATTGGACCTTATTTTTTTTTTAAAGAAAAAAGAGGCAATTAGAACACGGTATATTTTAAACTAATTATTATATTAATAGTACAATTATTATATTGAAAATTTTATGTTTATATAAATTAATATTTCACCATAGAGTAATAACAATTTGCATTCTACAGCATTACAAATTTATTCAAGCCCTTGTGAGCCCTGTGCTACAAATAAAAACAGAAAGATAATCCCTCAAGAAGGTTATATTCTAATGGGGAAAGAGACACAGAAAAGGGAGTTGAAAACCTAGGTGGGAATATGGTAGAGGAAGTTTAGAATAAGGGATGAAACTGTGCTGAACATTTTCTTTCCATGCTCTGTTGGTCCCAGAGAGAAAATGTTATACAAATCTCAGCAAACTAAAAAATACAGTAGCTGACCTGAAATTCTGGCCCTCTTAGGGAATGCAAAGATAGAATACATAAATTCTTTTAAGACAATCCTTCACCCCAGTAAAAGGTGTTTTTTTGTTTTTATTAAAGCTTTTTATTTTAAAAACATATGCATGAATAATTTTTTTATCATTTGCCCTTGCAAAACCTCGTGTTCCAAATTTTTCCCTCTCTTCTCCTCACTCCCTCTCCAAGATGGCAAGTAATGTAATATATGTTAAGCATGTACAATTCTTCTATATATAGTTCTACAATTATTGTGTTGCACAAGAAAAATCAGATTTAAAAGGAGAAAAAATGAGAAAGAAAACAAAATGCAAACAATAATAAAAAGAGTAAAAATGCTATGTTGTGGTTCACACTCAGTTCCCCCAGTCTTCTCTCTGGGTATAGATGGCTCTCTTCATCACAAAATCATTGGAACTGGCCTGAATCATATCATTATGAAAAGAGCTAAGTCCATTAGAATTGATCATCGTATAATCTTGCTGTTGCCCAATATAATAACCTCCTGGTTCTGCTCATTTCACTTAGCATCAGTTCATGTAAGTGTCTCTAGTCTTCTCTGAAAACATCCTACTGGTCTTTTCTTATAGAACAATAATACTCCATAACATTCATATACCATAACTTATTCAGTCATTCTCCAATTGATGGGCATCCACTCAGTTTCCAGTTTCTTGCCACTATGAAAAGGGCTGCCACAAACATTTTTGCACATGTGGGTCCTTTTCCCTCCTTTATTATTTCTTTGGGATATAAGCCCAGTAAAAACACTGCTGGATCAAAGGGTGCACAGTTTGATAGACTTTGGGGCATAGTTGGGTAAAGTATTAATGAATGAAATCATTTTGGAGGAAGACACAGAGTACAATTAGCAGCACAGAAAGATAGATAGAAGTAACTGAACTTGACTTCTGTTTAATATTCTCTGATAGTTTTTTTTTTTTTTTTTAATTAGGGTTTTGTTAGAATCCTAGTGTTAACTCAATGGAATTGATACAATGCTTATTGGTTCATACCTTAGAGCTAATCCTTACAAAGTGATAAGTCAGTTGCCTAATTTAGCATGGTACTTAGCAAATTCTTTAACTCACTAATGTATTTAAGGACTCATTGGAGTTCACAAGTATGGGAGATTCACACCTCCCTTAATCCCTCCCTCAGAGGAGGAGTCAACCTTTTACACCCAGCATAAATAGAGCTTCAGTGAGCTAGTCAGGGTCAGTTGAGAAGAATCCCTCTCTGGAAGGCAAGACAGATTCATTCCATCTTCTACCTTTGTGCTGGCTGGAGGCTGAAGGGAGCAGAGGCAAAGGACTAGCATCAAGAGCTCTTGGAACCAAGGAGAGAGAAGGCTTCCAGAAAACTAGCCAAGCCCCAAGTGAAGGAGATAAGATTTTGGAAGAGACAATAAAAGACTGTACTTTAATCTCTGGCTGCATTTGAGGTGATTATTACTTTTAACTGAAACTAAGGCTGCCTCCAGAAAACCTCCCCGAGAAACCTGCTCCCACAGAGAACAATCTTATATATAAAAAAGAAGAGAACACCACAGGGTTTTGACAGGAATTTGTTAATATTCAGTATCTTAATCCATGAGGATGCTAAGAAGTTATACACATAAAAGTATTGACTTTTTCCTTGTCAAGGCCAGCTCCTTTACCTGGAAAAGGAATCTCATTCCATCCTCTATCTTGCAATAGATTGCCCCAATGGTAATCCCCAGTATCTCACCTATCTTCAATCTCTCTGTGTATTTATTGACTGCTTCTCTACTGCCTACAAATATGCCTATTTCTTCACCATCCTCAGAAAACCTCAAAATACAACAAAACCTTACCTGATCCATCTATTCTCTACTATCCTATCTCTCCTGCCCCTTATGGCTGAACTCCTTGAGAAGCCTATCTTCAATAGGAGCCTTTAATTTCTCTCCTTCCACTTTCTTTTCCCTCCATGATGTAGTTTCTGACCACATTATTTAACCAATGTTGCCCTCTCAAAAGCTACCGACAAGTTTTTTAATTTTCAAACCTAATGAACTTTTCTCACCCCTTATTCTTGACCTCTGAGCAGCCTTTGCCTCTCTTCTGGAGATTATCTTCTCTCTAGGTGTTCAGACCATTGCCTTCTTCTGGCTGCTCAACCTGATTGTTCTTCCTTCATCTCCTTTGCTGGATCTTCATGTGAATCAAGCATACCAACTGTGAATGTTTTTATCTTTCCCCTCAAATCATCCTTTTTTTTTTTTAAACTTCCCTACTGTCAAGGGTACTACCATGCTCCCAGTCACCCAGGCTGGTAATCTAGGGATTATCCTTAACTCATCTCTCTTTACCTCCCTCCATATCCAATCAGTCTCAAGTCCTGTCATTTCTTTTTTTTTAAATCTATTTTATATAACCCCTTTTTTCCTCTGATACTGTAACCACCTTGGTACCAGCCCTCACCACCTCACCCCTGCATCATCTTGTTTGGTCTTTCTCTGCCTCAAGTTTCTCCCCACACTAATCCATTCTTTGTTCAGCTGGCAAATTAGTCTTAAATATAATGTCTGGGCTAGCTCCCTGGAAGGCCTCAGGATCAGGATCAGAGTCAGGATCAATCAAAATTCTTAATCTTTAGGGGGAGAAGTAAAGGAGGCAGGCAAGTTGCCATGAAGCTTGCCAAAGATGTATACTGGATTCTGGAGAATGGAATCTCCAGCCTTTCTCCTCCTCATCCTGCAGCCAGGTGACTCTGACCTCTCTCCCTCAGCCCTCCAATCCTTGCTTACAATTACCTCACCATTCAGCAAGTGCCATTTATGAGGAAAGTCATCACATTACCATTTCATCTAAATATATGTAGATAGAGCTATTATCTCACATCAAATAGGTATAGCTTTAAGTGCTCTGCTGTTTGATTCAAGCACATCTTTTCAGAGTTTCAGCCCTCTACATGTAAAGTCTTAAAAATTTGACTCTTCCATCTGTATCCAGAAGGGACTGAATGTGGATCATAACACAATATTTTCACCTTTTTTGTTGTTGTTTACTTGCTTTTTATTTTCTTTTTCTTCCCCCCTTTTTAATTTGATTTTTCTTGCGCAGCATGATAATTTTTTTGTGCAGCAGACATGTGGAAATATGTGTAGAATAAGTGCACATGTTTAACACATATTGGATTATTTGCTGTCTAGAAGAGGTGGAGTCTAAGAGGGAGAAAAAAAATTTAAACACAAGGCTTTGTAATGATGAATGTTACAAAACCATCTTTGCATATATTTTGAAAATAAAAAGTTATGATTAAAGCCTTTCTCTAGCACACTCTCTTCTCCTATTCAATAAACACTAGTTTATTAGCTTCCTATCACCAAAAATCTGTTTGGCTTCTGAAGGTAGGTATTTTTACACTTTATTCACCCCAGCATACTTTGTAGATGCAATGGCACTGACCTTCTAGCTGTTCCTTATACACGAGGCTCAGTCTCCTGACTCCGGAGTATTTTCATTGGTTTTCTGAGGCCTGGAACACTCTCTCTCTGCCTCCTGGCTTCCCTGGTTCCCTTTAAGTATCACTTAAAATCCTACCTTCTGTAAAATGATTTCCCCTTTGCTCCTTAATCTTAGTGCCTTCCCTCTGAGACTAGCCTCTGTTTATTCTTTATACATCTTGTTTGAACAGTCATTTGCCTGCTGTCCATTACACTGTGAGATCCTCAGAATCAGGAGCTATCTTTGGCCCTTCTTTGTATCTGCAGTGATTAGTGCCTGGTAGATAGCATGGGTTTAATAAATGCTAGGTAGCCAGCTAGCACAGTAGGTAAGCGCTGGGCTTGGAATCAGGAAGACGCATCTTCTTAGTTCAAGCTGAGGACTGTGGGCAGTGCCCTTAACTTTGTTTCCCACAGTTTCCAGAAGAAAGGACATGGCCAACCCCTCCAGTGCCTTTGCCAAGCAAACCTCAAAGGAGTCAGGAAGAATTGGGGGTGACTGATAGAACAACAACAACAAAACCATTGATTAAAGCATACTCTGAACGCTCTGGGTGGAGTTGTGGGGAAGAAGAAGCACAGATGAAGGCAGCCATGCTAGAAAGGCTGAATCCATTTCACCCAGCTCTTAACCGCTTACAACTCAGAGCAAGTCAGTGTTTGTGGATGAATATGCTATGGCTCAGGAGAAGAGAACAATTCTTAATGCTGACAGGCATTACCAAGGGAAAAAGAGGAGGGCGAGAGGTAGGTGGAATGCCTGAAGGCTTTCAGCACTTCAGTAGGATCTGCTTGGGGGGAGGCCTTCTCCACAAAAAACATGGTAGCTATGGGCATGGGTGGGCACCCAAGTCCATACTGGAACAGAAGCTGGCCTTGGAACTTGCTGGCTAATGTTATCCCCAAAACCTAAACAGCATGGAATGAGCAGTGAGGAGAACTGTCAGATCTCAGTTAACCTCTGAATTGTGCACATGTAAGCTTGTCTCCATGTTCTGTAAGGCAGTGATAGCAGTATTATATAACCTCTCTCACAGGGCTGTTTTAAGGAAAGCATTCAACAAGCTTTATAACATTATTTAAGTATGAGTTATTTTTATTAAGAAGGTTCTATACTATTCATACTATAATAATAATAATTCATACTATTTTAAAGCCTGTTTTTACTTAGACATTTGTCTTTATTTACATCTGTCCAAGGTATCTTTGGTCTCCTGCTCCCTCTAACCCCCATACCAAAAAAAAATTTGGTGCTATTATTTCTAACTCCTCCACTTGCTCACTTTTAAATATTTCCATTCAAGCCAGTCAGACAAAGCAATCTGTCTTTGGGATATTCTGAACTAGATTTCCTAATGCTAACCCAAATTAAGCCTGGCAGAGAAAGACAGAGATAATGATTTTCCCCTATGACTTTCTTTTTGCTTAATTCCTGTATAACAGAGTATATATCACCACTATATCACTGCCTTCAGTGTCAGCCTTAATTCAGCTCTCTTTCATTCCTCCCATCTAATTTTCTGCTCATTGCTGCCTTTCAGCTCTATAATTTCAGGCTAAAGAGACACCCCACTACTTTCTCTTTTACAATATCTTCAGCATTTACGCTTCTTTCTAATTGGATAACCAAAGGTCGTAATCATCTCTTGATTGAACCAAAAAAAAAAAAATTACTTCTTCTTGAGTCCTCCCTTACAGTCAATCCTTTGTACCCTAATTAATCTTTCATGTCCACATTAAAGCTATCTTATCAGATGATCATTTCAACAATTATTTATTACAACCCTTTCAGGTAAAAAGTGCTTATTAAAGCTTATGAAAAGCTTATTACAAGACTCTGGGGGGAGGGGGTACATTGTAAGTATCTTCTCACAAAGACTCTGATCTGCCACAAATGAGGTCCAGAATTCTCTAACTTAACTTCAATGTCTTTTAACCCATTGTTCTACGTTTCTGTCCAAGAGGATGATCTCCTTTTCCTTAACTTTGATGTTCCCAAGCTTATTTTTTGTGCTTATTCCAGATAAATTCATTCAGTATTACTCCATTCCAATGACCTGTCCCTGTCTGTGTATTTTCTCTCATCATACCCTCTTCTTAGTCTTAAAACACACAATCTCTCTCTCTCTCTCTCTTTCTCTTTCCTCTGTTGTAAAGTATGAGCTAGCTCCCTGGAGGGCCTCAGGATCAGCCAGAGTCAGGATAAACCAAAGTCCTTGGTCTTTAGGGGGAGAAGTGAAAGAGGCAGCCAAGCTGCCATGTGGCTTGCCAAAGACATATCCTGGATTCTGGAGTCTGGAGTCTCCAGTCTCTCTCCTCCTCTTCTTGCCCTATAGTGATCCTGACTTCTTTCCCTCAGTTCTCCAATCCTTGCCTACAATTACCTCATCACCAAGCATTCAGCAAGCACCAATGGTGAGGAAAGCCATCATCTAAATATATGCTTATAGAGCCATTATCTCACATCAAATAGGTAATTAGCCTTAAGTGCTCTCTTGTCTGATTCAAGCACACCTTTTTCAGAGTTTCAGCCCTCTATACTCTATCTCTCTCTGGCTCTCTTCCTTTCTTTCTCTCTCTCTGTTTCTTTGTCTCGGTCTCCATTTCTCTGTCTCTGTCTCTCTCTTCCTTTCTCTCTCTCACTCTTAAATCTCTCTCTCTCTCTCTCTCTCTCTCACACACACACATACACACACACACAAACACACACACACACACACACACACACACACACACACACACACACACACACACACCTTCCAGAAAGGCTGGTCCTAGGAGGAGAACCTTATGGCCTCAGCTCCAGGCAGTCTCACACCTTCATGGATTGCTGGGCCCTCAAGGTCCCAAAGCCTCAGCTATGGAGAACCCATGACTGAAATTCTCAATGAAGGGAAGAATCATGGGAAGGATGACTGCATCCCAGCTTTCTGGAGGAGTAGTGATAGCTCCTGAACTGTGAATTGGAACAGAAGGAGCAAAAAGGGACTAAGCCATAATGAGAGCAGCAAAAGTCAGACTTTGCCTTCCCCAACTACCACCAATTATTTGGATAGTGTTACTTGTCCCAAGTTTATTTCTCAGAGGAGTCGAAACTCTTAGAATGGTATCTACAAGATTAGAGGACTAAGTATTTTCCTATGTGGAAAGTAAGACTCATCAGATAGAAAGAGAATGTCTTGACTATCACAGATTCCTCTGAATCCTTTATCTTTCATTTTCTAAGAGACTAAATGAAATGTCTTAAATTTGTTATTTTGTTTATTTATTTATATAACAATATATTTATATAACATTTATATAACAATATATTTATATAACAATAAATACATATTTATTGTTATTTTGAGTGCTTAAATAGGAATTCCATGCCTTTTAACCACATCAATAGACCTAGACCCCAGCTATATTCCAAGTTTCCCAAAGGAAACACTGGGTGTGAGTAAAATAAGTCAATGAGATAATAATATATAGTAGCATAAATTGTCCAATTACAAGTTGGTATGCCATGAAATGTCACACATACTCTACCATTCCTCTGTTTCTTATGTTGGAGCTACAACTAAGAGAATAAAAAAAAAATCATCAAAAACATGTGATGGATAATATGGTACAGTGGAAAGAGTGCTAACATAGGAGTCAGAAGACCTGTATTCAAATCCTGACTCTGCTAAGTATCAGGATATGACATTGGACAAGACTTTTAACTTCTCTGGGTCTCCATTTTCTCATGTTAAAAATGAGAAAATTAGCTAATCTCAAAATTCCCTTCAAGTTCTAAAGCTATAATACTTTATGAAAGAATCTCTGACACAAAGAGTACAATTGTGTGGCCCTGGCCCACAAATCTCTCAAAACTTTTAATTCTTCCTTTATCAATGGGTGTACTAATTCTTGTATTCCTCCCAATACCTCAAAGTGTCACATCACTAAGCATTCATTAATCACTTACTATGTGCTAGAAACTGCTAAGTGCTGAAGATACAAAGAAAGGGAAAAAAATAATTGTAATGGGCTGAAGCTCGAGTTGATGCACTGAGGTCCCAAGCACATGAGGCTAAATAGTAATTGGACCATACTCTATTAATATATAAGCTTGGAGAAAGAATGGCCCCAACTACTCTTTGTGCAAGTCCTGATGTGTTGTATAGGAAATGAAGATTTTGGTGGGTGGAGGCAGAGGGGCAGATAGAGAGGCGGAAGAGACTGCTGGCTGGTTCCTGTCATAGCTGCTCACTTTGCTAATCCCTCTTCACCTCAAAAAGAATAAAGATTGAAGATTTTCCCTTAACCTGAATTCCTGACTCCGGCTGATTTTAAACTACACAGTCATCACAAATAACCAGTTATTGCTCTGAAGAATTTCACAGTCTATTAAAGGAGACAACATGCAAATAAGCATATCTAAACAAAATATATTCAGGACATACTGAAAGTGTATTCAGAGGGAAGATTAAAGAGTAGCAGGAAAGGCTAGGAAGAAAATGATGTAAGAAGGAAAGGTAGGAAGACGCTAGACCATAATATGTCACTGAAGTGTCAAAGTACCTAAGCTTAAAGGTTATATTAATGTGTCATTTTTTTCAACTCCATAAAGATAGGAACAGTATACTTTAACTCATTATGTACCATTTAATATAGTATCATCTTCAGAAAACCCTTAAAAATGCTTTTTGATAATTATGAGTAAAAACTTCTTACCTTGGGCTGGATTAATTACAGGTTGTGCTGCTGGTGGTCTCTTTCTATGTATTAGTGTGTGACTGAATTCTTCTTTCATTACCTAAAAATGAAACCCATAAAGTGTGGTTATCTCAGATAGTTTACCAAAACATTGATCAAAATCCAAGGAGACTGGCCAAGAAACTCACTGCAGGAGTCAAATATTTGGCAATGAGCTTCTTCAAGAAGGGCTTTTTCAAGATGGAATTAATTGATGGTCGATTTCGAGGAGGTATGTTAAAAAGTTGAGTTACTAGAATCTGTAGGTCAGAAGAAAACTTTGGAGAGATGGGTTCAAAATGTGCTTGACAAATCTTGAGCACCAGCTGGTGTAAGTTGCTTCCTTCAAACTGAAAAGTCAGAGAAGAAATAATACTGGGTAAGAAAAATATATTTTCCATAGCTGCCTAAATATAGCTCTTCCTATATTATTTTTAATAATCACCAAATTATCATAGAAATGGAAACAATATCAGATTTTACATTTGTGGACTCAAAGATCATTACAGACAGTGATTGCAGCTATGAAATTAAAAGACACTTGTTCTTTGGGAGGAAAGCTGTGGCAAATCTGGACAGCCTACTAAAAAGCAGAGATGTCACCTTGCTGACAAAGGTCTGTTAGTCAAAGCTATGGTTTTTCCAGTAGCGATGTATATCTAGGAGAATTAGACTATAAGGAAAGCTGAGCACTACAGAATTGATGCTTTCAAATTATGGTGCTGAAGCGTTTTGAGAACCCCTTAGATAGCAAAAAGATCCATCTAGTCAATACTTAAAGAAATTAATTCAGGCCATTCACTGGAAGATCAAATACTGAAGCTGAAGCTTAAATACTTTGGTCACAGAATAAAAGATGGAACCTACTGGAAAAGACCTTGATGTTGGGAAAGGTTGGAAGCAAAAGGTTAAAGGACAGCAGAGGATGAAATAGATAAGAGTATCATGGAAACAAGGGAGATGACTTTGAATAGACTTCAAGAGATAGAGGAGAACAAAAGGTCCTGGTGTGCTATGGTCCATGAGCTCACATAGAATCAGACACAATGGAAGGACTGAACAACACAATAATGATGACTCTTTGCTTTAATTTTTCTATCTGTAAAATAAGAGTAAGAATAGCCCCTTGCTTCTGTTGTGAAGAACAAATTATGTGATATACATAAAGTACTTTGCAAACTTAAAATTGCCATGTAAATGCTAATAATAATTATGATTATTATCTGCTTAGGACTAGTTTGGCTAATAATATAGAAAGAGCATCACCAGAAAGTTTATCCACTAAACAATGAATTCTTTAACCACAGGAGAACTATGACACAAACCAAAATCACTGGTTTTAATCATTGATATCAGGGCTAAAATACTACAATCTTGTGTCTTCTGATAGCACCTAGCACTGGTTGAGAGATCCTGGGAATTGGATCCTCTGAAGATACACAGATTTCTCAGATGGCTGCTAGAATGTGTAATGTTCCCTTTCTTGGTCCGGTTTTCTGGAGATCTCTGGGAGAAGTCTTCTTTTCAGTTCAGTAATCACCAGAAGTGCAGCCAGGTGTTAAAGTCCAAATCCTTTATTATCTCTTTCAAAGTCTTATCTCCTTCACTTGGGGCTCAGCTAGTTTTCTGGGGGCCTTCCAGAGCCTTGGTTTCAGTGGAGAAGCGAAGGAGGAGAGCCTGCCACCAAGGTGGTGTGAGATGGGATGAATCTGTCTGAGTCCGAGGGTTTGTGCTCCAGCCTTCAGCCTCTAGCCTCCAGCCTTCTGTCCGCTTGTCTCTCCGAATAAATCCTGGCTAAGGCTCCTAGCTTACAGGCTCTACACTGAGTATAAACCAATCATTATATCACTAGGAAACCATTATTTGTTGTAGCATTAAATCAATGCTAAACTAGATTTAACCATTGTCTCCTCAATTCCACTTAATACCTTGTTTCAAGTTCTGGCCAATAATAAGGTTGTATATCTATCATCTGGAAACTGGTCTAACTAAAGTCAGAAGCTCATCATTGGTTGGCTACCAAGCAATGGATTTTTAATTGTTTATAGTTGTTTCACAAATTTTGGGGCTCAATTCAAATTCAATGAAACTCTTGCAAACAGTCACAAAACCTAGAGGAAATTCTGAAGCTGACAGACTGTTAGAAACTGTCAATTACTCCATGCAACATCTGGGATTTTTTTTGGCAAAGATATTGGAGCGGTTTACCCTTTCCTTCTCATGCTCATTTTACATGTGAGAAAACTGAGGCAAAATGAGTTAAATGACTTGTCCCAGGTCACCTAAATAGTAAGTGTCTAAGGGAAGATATGAACTCATGAAGATGAATCTTCCTGATTCCAAGCCTACTGTTCTATCCATTGTACCATCTAGTTGCCCTAGATTATTATTCTGTAATCCATTGTAGGCATAAAAAGGTGGGGATCTCCATTGGTGGAGTAGCCACATCATGAAAATATTAGTTCTTGGAGTTCTGATATATTTGTATTAGGAAGAAGAGGAATTTTCTTTAATAAAGGGATATATAGTGCAAATAAGTAATGATCTCATTATAAGGTCCTTCTGAGATATTTTGGATTTGACAAACTGTTTTTGATGACTTTAAATAACAAAAATGGCAGGCAAACTAGTTCCCACTTGGGAAGAGGTTTGTTTATTCTGTTTATTTCAAGGCAGAATTAATATTCCTAAATGGCAATCCTCCATTATAAGCAAGATAGTGTAACTTTTAAGAATAACCATGCCCATCTGCAAATATATAACCAATGTATAACCATTTCTAACCAAGCAGTGAAGCTTTTTGTGAAGCTATATACTTGAACCACCATCTAACTAGTCTCTCTTAATATATGGTAAATATATAGCATTATTACAAATTATCAAGTCTGATTATTAAGTAACAAGCACTCATATCACAAAAATTCAGTCTCATTTCTTTGTAGTCAACATTATATATCACCTCTCAAACTGATATCAAATGATTGAAATTTTTGCTACTGAATATTTTACCTCATGTCTGCTAGGCTCATACTTTCCCGAGAGGAAAGGAAACAAATAATTAAGTGATTTATCACCATTTTGAATTATTGAAGTGTAGTCTGCATAAACTGCAGCACTTTATATTCCTCCTCAGAACTCAAAGAAATGGTATCCACTTTCCATGTAACTTCAGAATCCACCCTTAGCACATTTCCTCAGTCTTCCAGAGATCCATATCAGAACTCACCCCCATGACCTACTGACATATAACTGACACTCTACTAGCACAGTATTAATTCCTAATTAGTCATCTCTGCTTTCATATTTGGCGCATTCTTTGCACATTCAAATTGGGGCATTTAAAGAGCTAGGTGACTCAGTGTTTAGAGGCTTGGGTCTAAATTCAGGAAGCCCTGAGTTCAAATTTTACTCTGTCACAATCATGAACTCTGCCTACTCCACTGGTTCCAGTTTACTGGTGTTATTTTATAGCCTGGGCAGCTAAGGATATAGCAGCTACCATCTGAAAACCTACCACCATGAGCCATATTTTCCTCATCTGGAAAATGGGGACACTTTCTATATGTGGGGACACATATAGAAAGGTTGTGAGGAAATCCTAAAGCATTATAAAAATGTGTTCTTCCCTTCTCCCTTTAAGGAATTCTTCCTGAAGCTTCCATTTTGGGGAAGGGCCCAGACCAGCCAACCCTGTCTCTGTACTTCAAAACTACATAGGTGGGGGCAGCTAGGGGACAGGTAGGTGGTGCAGTGGATAGAGCACTAACCCTGAAGTCAGGAGGACCTGAGTTCAAATCCTGTTTCAGACACTTGCCACTTCTTAACTGTGTGACCCTGGGCAAGTCACTTAACCCTAATTGCCTCAGGGATAAAAAACCAAAAAAACAAACTATATAGGTCCTAGAACATCCCTCAGTGCCTGGGACTTCCTTGTAAGGATGTTCACCCTGGAATATCACTCTACATGACATACATCCCTTTTTCACATTCTTGCCTATTCAAGGAGACTTTCTGTACTTCCAAACTGCTTCATACCTTGCTTATATTTGAATTGCCAATAGTTAACACAGTACCTCACACAGTCAGCACCTACTAAATGCTTATTTCCTTTCTTCCTAAGTAAATGTAATTATTGTTGTATTATATTATTACTGTTGTTGTTGTTGTAATTATTTAAAACTTCAAATTTTTCCTTTCACAATAGTTCAAATTATTATGTCTTTAGTAATTTAAAATTAATCTGATACTTACAGGATGTCTTAATGTGCACAGTTCATATAAGACACAGCCAAGAGACCAAATATCCCTGTGAAAAAATAAGATTAAATTTATATACCAAGAACATATTTGTTTTTTCTAAAATGCTTCAACGATGGAAATTATAAAAATAAATTACTTCTCTTTGCAAAGCACTTTACAGTTTTTCAAAGTGTTTTCACATATGTGAAAATTTATTCTTGCTCAAATGAAAACAGGCCAATTCTATGAGATATAAGTAACAGTAAAGCAGAATTTCTTCTATTGGTTTTCTGGAATGGGAAAAGTATGTAAAATCTGCTATCAGTTTTACACTTCTGTATATCTAGAACCAGCAGGTTTTGAAATAATTTGAGGCTTTAATCTTGCTTTGAAATTTAACATTTTCATGAATTACACAGATATGTTTTAATCAAACCTGGAAATCTAGGTTGAATTAAACACAGTTTGAGAAGATAAGGGGAAAAAAAAACATTTTTTAATCTTCTTTAATTATATAATTATTTTCATAGAATAGTGATCAAATAAATATTAATGCTTTGCCAAAAATTGTCTCACATTTTTGCTAGTTCTCATGATGCAATATTTCATTACATTCATATACAACAATTTATTCAGCTATTCATTCTTCTATTAATTCCTCCTATCCCCTCTTCTGCCCACTCCCACCTTATCTTCCATTTCTTTGCTTGTCTCTTTCCCTTCTTCTATTATCTTCTTTAGAATCAAGAACTTTGATTTGCTTGTAATACATCTTTGGTATTACCCTTTTGTTTTAACCTTCCTCCATTTTAGCCCTTACTATTTCCCAGCTTTGTTTAATGTATTTCTACACTAAAGTCTCCCTTTTTGCATGTATACAACCCTTCTTTGTTGGATATGTGAGCTTCTGATGTGTATTACTCCTCCTTCTGTCATGTTTTTATACTCTCTTCACATACTAAATTATGAGAAATAGCAAGTTGTATCTTCTTTCTCTTTTTGACATTAATGTATTCCTTTTACCTTCCCTTCTCTTTCTTCTCTTTAAATCCACAGAAAAAAAACCAATACATGCCCAGTCTCTTTTTCTTATTTAAATTCCTTGATATATTTAGAAGACATTAATCTGAATTCTGATCTAAAAGAATAATTGTTGGTTTTCTCCCTATTAAAATGTTAACCCTTCACCATTGAACAACTACTTCAACTGCTCCAATAAATTTCTCTTTATAGCTTTCCCTTACCTCTTTTGTTGGTATTTCTGAGTTACTACTGAGATGTGTAGTCTTTTCAACAGGAATGCTTGAAAGTCCTCTATTTTACTGAATATCCATTTTCCTCCTATAGGATGATATTTACTTCCAAGATTTTAACTTTTGCCTTTTGGCAAAGTCTTCTCCCATTTTATAAGCTTTCAGGTCTTACATGATCATGACTGTGATTCTCTGATACTTGATACTTCTTTCTGCAGGCTTACAATATATAGATATGGAAAGTCTGGATTTTGGTTATGATATGAGGCTTTTTTTTTCTTTGAGACTTATTTTAGGATGTAATTGGCAGGTTCTTTATATTTTTATTCTATTCTCTGGTATCTAAAATATCTAGGAAGTTTTAATTTGTGATTTCTGAAAATATAGTCCTCAAGTTTTTAAAAAAATTATAGTTTCTAGATAGTCCAATTTAAATTATATCTCCTTGTTTTCCTGGCCAATTATTTTAAATAGCAGATATGTTACTTTTTTTCTAGTTTCAATTTTCAATTTTGTTTTTAAAATTTCTTACTTTGTCACAGAATCACTGATTTCCACTTAGGCTATTCTAATTTCCAAAGAATCTGTTACATGGATAAATTATACTACTTTCTGTTCTAAGCCAGGAGGAAAATATCCCTGGATAAAGTATTTTAAAATGGGTCCAAAAAAGAATAAATCAAATGTTCAGTCTTCAGAATAACCAAAAATTTAATACCTCAGTTCTAGCAGAGTGGGAGGGAAGTATACATAAAGAATAAAATAAAATAGAAATATATAATTTTTTTTGCAACTCTCTCTTGTTATTCTTAGCAATCTTCTAGCCAAGACTATTGCTTTTCTCCCTCACTCTTCATACTCCATCATTCCTTTATCTTTTCTCTTTTCTTGTTTTTTTTTTCCTTTCTCTCTTTTACTTTCATCTGCCTCATCCTTTTCCCTTTCTTCAAACTCCCTCTCTTCTTCCTCATTCTTCCTCTCTTTGTTGGTCAAAGGCAAGAATCTAACAAGGCCCTAATATGAAGTATTACCTGTGCTCCAGACATGAGAAGCCAAGATAAGCCATCATGACCATGACCACTTAGTCCTCACTTGGCTTTAGTAATGCTCTCCTTTTTCTATCTTTATGGTCCCCAGTTAAACTATATTTTAAAAGACAATATTCAGGGGGTTTTTTTTGGGGGGAGAGGATATATTTTACAATCATCACCAAATAATACTAATTACCAAGATTCACATAAAAGGTTCTGTCGCAGACACAAGTCATCATTAATTTATTTTTAACCATATATTCTTCTTTGGGTAAGAGGCTCTAAAGAGTCAGGTATTACTCTTTTTCTGTTTTCTCAGTGATTTGATGGCACTACTAGATTTTAGGGGATAGGCTGAAAAGCTTTTAATTCGTATAATTTAGAAGATGTTTGATTTCCAGATAGATCAGTCCTCTGCAGGAAGAGATTAATTTTACAAAGCATAATATCATATCTTAGAGGGTCATTATGAAGAATATTTACTTATGCAATACAATGGAAGCATAGCCAAATTAAATACAGCATATTTTAGGTATTACAAAAAAAAGTTATAATTCTTCAAACTGTTATAGTGATGATCCCATTATGAAGACAGCATTATCTGTTCTGGTATTAACAACAATAAAGAAGTCTCTATCCTATCATTTCCCAAGTCTGCTGCTCATTGTAATAACTCAATCTCATTCTATTACAGCAATAATAGAAATAGGAGTAGCAGGCATTTGTAAAGGGCTGAAATTCTTGAGTTGATGCACTGAAGTTGGACAACTGAGCACTTAAGGCTAATTACCAATTGGACATTACTCTATTAGCATATGCTTGGAAAATGGCCCTTCCCACTATCCTGTGCTGGCTTGATAATTGGTGTATACAGAGAATTGTAGGAGGAACTAGGGGGTGGAAGGTCACTTCTGGGCGGGAGACAAAGAAGGAAGGTTGCAGAGATTCTGCTTCCATCCAATTCACTTCTATCTCTAAAGACCAAGAATAACAACCAAGGACTTTTGCTTATCCGGACTCTGGCTGATTCTAAGGTATCCAGGGTGCTAACACAGTCATCACAGGTACTGGGAGGCATTCAGAGTATATGGAAGGAATGACTATGAAATGAGAGGTCTAACCCCAAAACAGAAGTGTTAATGTGTCCTTTGTTGACATGTAATTGTAGGTTCTTCAGTATTTCCAAATATATCGGAAAGAATACTGACTCTAGAGCTAAAGAATTTCACCCATGATCCTTAAGTGAAATAATGTTTATTTGAAAAAATTTAAGCACTGGAATACCCCAAAGCCACAACCAATATGAAAAAGCCTAAACAACATATTTCAAGAAATCATTAAAAAAAAAAAAAAAACTACCCATATTACCTTGGGAGTTAGCCACTTTCAAGGAGCAGAAGGAGAAAGAGCTAGAAAAGGAACAATCAGAGATATAGGAGAAAAAGGAAGGTGTTATAGTCACACACACACACACACACACACACACAAACCTAAGAATACTTTACTAGAAAGAGCAAGGTTTCAGTCTTAGACTGGAGAGAGGAAACAGACATGATCAGATTCCTTGAGATCAGAATCAAATGTAAATTAATTTGATATTGTTCTTGATATTAAAAAATGATTGTAGCCATAGTGTCACTGTGGTCTTGCCCAGAACTTAGCCACTGTGCTACCCAGCTGCCAAACTCACTATATTCTTATTCAGTTTTCAGCACTACTTTAAGATTAAGCTTGGTGGTCTTTATCAGAAGTCTCCCCTTAGGAAAGGCTGTAAGCTTATAGAGCAGTCATGGAAAAATACTGACAATAACATTTTTCAAAGATTAGTACAGCTCTTCCATTACATAATTTCTTCCAAATAATATTTTGCCTACCATCGTTTTTCTCTGATATGCAAACTTCTAAAATATTTTTTCTACCACCAACTTGTTTTTTTTGTCTGATAGATACTATTTTGCCCAGACCCCCGACAAGCAATTCAGCCAGTTTCAGGGAGACCTGATAAGATCACAGAACCCCACTCTCAGAAAGACACTTTGGAGCTCCCCCTCCTCTGCAGTGGAGCCCACTGCCTGCTGAAGAACCCCTTTTTCCTGCTGAATGGACTTGCATCTCTGTGCAGTGCTGCTCTCATGTGAGCTTCACTGTTAGTGTGTATGTCTGAAAGGTTGCTAGAAACCATTCATAAAAGACTCTCCTATACCTTAGTGCCTACAGGCACCCCAGGAAACAAAGAAGCCAAGAAGAACGTGACTACCTGTGTGTAAACTCTGATACGGTTAGCAAATACCCAAAATTCCTGAGATAAGATAATGTGTGTCCCAGGAAATCGGTCATCTCCGCCCAGGAACTAGATAACGAGTATGCCCCAGGATGTCAGCCACACATGTGGTCTGACATTCTTCTCTTTACATTGCAACCCCCCACCCAGAAATCATATATAACTAAGACCCTTTTCGTTCAATAAATGAGAGACCTTGCTCCACCTCAACTCGACTCCCTCCTCATTTCTAACCCCATTCCTTTACAGGCATTAGCCTTACAGGCAATGTCCACCTCGAGACCCACATGTAGGTGACCTGCTGGACGGGTCAAAAGGTATATTGGGTTCCCCTTTCCTTTTTTCTCTTAACCATCTCCCCCATCACTTGCACTGATTCCCATGGTTTTACATGCCAGTTTCAGACCCCAAACTCATCGGTTTTCTCCAGGCCTCTGGCAGCCCCATGGGCCTTTTCTTAAATATAAACTGGGAGCCTAGATAAGGGTTCAATCCTTGAAACCGGGGGAGGAGGGCACTATCAGCCCAGTTGTAGAAAATGAGGGTCAACAGAGTGAGAAAAATTATTATTTCTTTCATATTAACAGCAATTATTAAAACTGGGGAGACCTGAGTTTTTTCCCCCCTCTGTTCCATTTCCTGGTCCAATCTCTCAAGGATGGGGCTGATAGAAGATGGGACTACCATTCTCCTTATTCTGAGTGTTGCCATCCATCCAACTCGCTCAGGCTTGGGTGGGAGATACATTCTTTGTCTAGAATTGCCCAAAGCTGGGAGTGGCGGGTGTAGGGCTAGTGATCTAATGGGATTCTGAGCTCCTCATTTGAGCTTCCTCTCATTAAATTGTTGACCAATCAGAGTTGAAGCCTCCCTCAGGAACCTTCCTCTTCCAAAAAGATATATAAGCTATGAGCCTAAGAGTCTTTGGTCTAAGGGAGAGATGGTCTTTTATTAAAGTGCTGGCATTACTAATAACATGATTAAATTACCCAGAAATTATGTCTCTTGAATGTTTTAAAACATCACACCAGGAAATATGTCCTCATGCCAGAGAACTATCACAAAATAAGTGCTTTCAGCCTAGCACAAGGGGATTGGGGGGGAGGAAGAGGACTATCCTGAGCAAGCCAGTGAACACTTAGCATGTCTTTGTTTCCTCCTTTTAAAAATGGTGATAATAATAACATCTACCTTCCAAGGGTGTTGTGAGAATAAAATAAAATTTGTAAATTTCTTTAAAAACTTTAATACAAATGCTAGCTATCCAAATATTATATTATATTGATTATTTTAATGTAACAATATATTAATTAAATATATTAAACAGATGGTACGTGCAATGTATACAATGACAAGATAGATCACTCTTCTATATGTGTTGTCAGGTATAGAGCTGGAATATTTCTGCTCAGCCTACTGACTTCCTTGGCTTCCTTTAAATCCCAACTAATATCCCTTTTTTTATTGGAAGCCTTTCCCACCCTCTCTTAATTCTAATGTTTTCATTATTTCCTATTTATCCTACATATAGCTGGCTTTGTATATACTTGTTTGCATGATACCTCCATTAGATTATAAACTTCTTAAGAGTTAGGGTCTGAATTTCACTTCTTTTTGTATTCCCAGAGTTTAGGACCATGCCTGTTGAAAAGGAAGACACTTAACAAACTGATTGATTTATTTACTAGAAGTAATAGAGTTTTTAACAAATAACCCAAGGTCAATGCATTCACAAATATTAATCCCAGAGGCCAAGGTTTACAACCCATAACCAAAATTCCCAATCTGCCATATGTCATCACAGAATAACAAGATCTTCAGTGTCTATGATGACAGCTTTTCTACAAATGAATTCAACCCTAAAAATTTATAAAGATGTAAAAATATCTTTACAAAGGAGCTCTATCTTACACAGACACTAAGATACAAAGCTATAATCAACAGGCTGGCTAGGATGACCCAAAGTTCCTGGAATTCCTATAGAATTCTTTAAATTAGACTTGACAGCTAATTTCAAATGAGTCAGTTGATAGCAAGAACTCACGTTTTGTTGTTGTAGGGTTTATTCTGACAGATCTCTGGAGATAGATAGTAAGGTGTCCCAACACATGTACGAGCAAGTTCCATTGTACTAAAAATATTTTGAATAAAATAATAAAGTTGTTTATTCTCATGGAAACAAGAAAATTAGACTCTATTGTAAAGTCATTATATAACAGAAAAATTATTTCATTAGAACAAGAAACAAAACTATTTTGAAAATAACAAAAGGAAGGAAAACAATTCTTGACTATCATTTCCTCTCTAACTTTCAAAGTCCAAAGACAACTAAGTGAAACACTAGATAGAGCTCAGGATCCTCATTAGCTCTGTGCTTCTGAGTAAGTCACTTAATTTTTCTGTGTCCCAATTTCCTCAAATATAAAGTCTCCCAGGGTTGTTAGAATACAACAGGTTATCATGTATAAAGTGCTTTGCAAACCTACATAAAGACTAGCTGTTATTACCAGATCATAGAACTGAACATAGAGAGTTGAAAGGGATCTTTGATACGACTGATTTACTGACATCAAGGGAAGTTAACAAACACACAAAGCCACACAAAAAATAAGTGGTTGAAAAAGGACTTGAACCCAGATCCTCTGCCTTCAGATTCGCCACTGTTTCCAAGTATCACACTGTGTTTCCACTTCCTCAAGTTCCTCATGGCCAAAGGATTTTCCTTTTGGAAGAATCAAGTAAAACCACAGATATGGGCTTAGAACAGAAGAAATGATGGTCGTTTATCTGCCTGATTTTTCAAAGATAGTATATTAACCTTTACTTTTCAACCCAGAACCACCTTGTAGTGCTAGACAACATGCAGGTGCAATAAATATTAACTAAATTGAAGTGAATTTTAACCATTTAAAGAAATCCAGAGAAACTCAGGTGGAAGATACCTCAAAGATACAGCCAAAACTAAGAACTGTTTGCACCTGGATCAAGCACCAAACCTGGTCCAGGGCAAGTGGGACAAGAGGCAAGCCAGAGGAAGGGGGGAGAATAGATACTACCTAACAGAAAGAGACAGATTCCAGAATATACAAAGCTTCTGCTGGGGAGGCTGCCTACTCCCAATCTCCCTCCAACAGGAAGGAGACCATTATGCAACTTGCTATTTAAACCTACCTCAGCACTTAGTTATCAAAAATAATTATTTCTTCCAAGAAGACTAATGAAGTGTTGAGGTAGGTTGGAGAAAAATGAATTTTACAAGAAACAGACAGATGCTTTGGGGGAGGGGACTGAGAAAGGACTAGAAGGCAAAGGGATCTTAAGGATCTTGTAATTCAGGAATTTTTACCCCGGGTCCCTGAATTTAAAAAAAAATTGCATTTCAATAAAAATATTTCCTTTCATAATCCTATGTATTTTATTTTGTACAATTAATAATGATATTCTAAGAGAACTTAAGTTTAACTAGACTGCGAAAAGGCTACATGATACAATGAAAAGTTAACAAAGTGTGATTTAGTCCAACTTCAGGCCCTAGTTTGAGAGAAGATCAGTCACTTGCTTAAAAATCACAGAAGTCTCATTCAACTTTTATTGAAACTGAGGTTGCATTCTCCAGTTAATATATTCTAAGAATAGTGAACAAGAAACACAATTATCTATAATCATGTGAAAAAAATGCTTCAGATAACTAATAATTAGAGAAATGCAAATTAAAGCAACTCTGAGAGTCTACCTCATACCCATAAGATTGGCAAAGCTAAGGGAAAAAAAAAAAAGAAAAAATTTGGGGGTGAGCTGTGGGAGAACAGGTTGATGTGGAGTTATAAATTGGTCTAGTCATTCTGGAGAGCAATTGGGAATTATGTCCCCAAGGTTATTAAACTGCACATGTCCATTGACCCAGCAATACCACTATTATGCTTATACCCCAAACAGATCAAAGGAAGAGGAAAAAGACCTATGTGTAAAACAAAAACCAAAACCATAAAGTAGTTCTTTGTATAGTGGCAAAGAACTAGAAAGCTAAAAGAATATCTGTCAATTTAGGAATGTCTTGACAAATTATAGTATATGAAGGTACTGCAATACTATTGTGCTATAAGAAATGAAGAGTACAAAATAAATCCCCATAAATCCTCAGCATTTTTATACATCACCAACAAAATCCAACAGCAAGAGATACAAAGAGAAATTCCATTCAAAATAACTGTCAACAGCATAAAATATTTGGGAATCTATCTTCCAAAGGAAAGTCAGGAATTATTATATGAGCAAAATTACAAAAAACTTTCCACACAAATAAAGTCAGACTTAAATAATTGAAAAAATATTAAGTGCTCTTGGATAGGCCAAGCAAATATAATAAAGATGACAATACTCCCTAAACTAATCTATTTATTTAGTGCTATACCAATCAGACTTCCAAGAAAATATTTTAATGATCTAGAAAAAATGACAACAAAATTCATATGGAAGAACAAAAAATCGAGAATCACAAGGGAATTACTGAAAAAAAAATCAAATGAAGGTGATCTAGTTGTACTTGATCTAAAACTATATTATAAAGCAGCAGTCACCAAAACCATTTGGTATTGGCTAAGAAATAGATTAGTTGATCAATGGAATAGGTTAGGTTCACAAGACAAAATAGTCAACTATAGCAATCTAGTGTTTGACAAACCCAAAGATCCTAACTTTTGGGATAACAATTCCTTATTTGACAAAAACTGCTGGGATAACTGGAAATTAGTATGGCAGAAATTAGGCATGGACCCACACTTAACACCGTATACCAAGATAAAATCAAAATGGGTCCAAGATTTAGGCATAAAGAACGAGATAATAAATAAATTAGAGGAACATAGGATAGTTTATCTCTCAAACTTGTGGAGGAGGAAGAAATTTGCGACCAAAGATGAACTAGAAACCAGTATTGATCATAAAATAGAAAATTTTGATTACATCAAATTAAAAAGCCTTTGTACAAACAAAACTAATGCAAACAAGATTAGAAGGGAAGCAACAAAGTGGGAAAACATCTTCACAGTTAAAGGTTCTGATAAAGGCCTCATTGCCAAAATATATAGAGAACTGACTCAAATTTATAAGAAATCAAGCCATTCTCCAATTGATAAATGGTCAAAGGATATGAACAGACAATTTTCAGATGATGAAATTGAAACTATTTCCACTCATATGAAAGAGTGTTCCAAATCACTATTGATCAGAGAAATGCAAATTAAGACAACTCTGAGATATCCCTACACACCTGTCAGATTGGCTAAGACGACAGGAAAAAATAATGATGAATGTTGGAGGGGATGCAGGAAAACTGGGACACTGATGCATTGTTGGTGGAGTTGTGAACGAATCCAACCATTCTGGAGAGCAATCTGGAATTATGCCTAAAAAGTTATCAAACTGTGCATACCCTTTGATCCAGCAGTGCTACTACTGGGCTTGTACCTCAAAGAGATACTAAAGAAGGGAAAGGGGCCTGTACATGCCAAAATGTTTGTAGCAGCCCTGTTTGTAGTGGCTAGAAACTGGAAAATGAATGGATGTCCATCAATTGGAGAATGGTTGGGTAAATTGTGGTATATGAATGTTATGGAATATTATTGTTCTATAAGAAATGACTAGCAGGATGAATACAGAGAGGCTTGGAGAGACTTACATGAACTGATGCTAAGTGAAATGAACAGAACCAGGAGATCATTATATACTTCAACAACGATACTGTATGAGGATGTATTCTGATGGAAATGGATTTCTTTGACAAAGAGAAGATCTAACTCAGTTTCAATTGATCAATGATGCATAAAAGCAGTTACACCCAAAGAAAGAACATTGGGAAATGAATATAAACTGTTTGCATTTTTGTTTTTCTTCCCAGGTTATTTCTACCTTCTGTATCTAGGATATACTGTGGCATATTTAACATGTATAGGACTGCTTGCCATCTAGGGGAGGGGATGGGAAGGAGGGGAAAAATCGGAAAAGAAATGAGTGCAAGGGATAATGTTGTAAAAAATTACCCTGGCATGGGTTCTGTCAATAAAAAGTTATTTTTTTAAAAAAGGAGGAAAAAAAAATAAAAACTTGGAAATTAAAAAAAGAAGAAATGAAGAGATGACTTGAGAGATATCTGGGAATACTTATATGAACTGATGCAGAGTGAAATGAACAGAATCAGAAGAACAATTTCTATTTTATGTCAATATTATAAAAATGAATAATTCTGAAAGAAAAAATTCTAGTTCATGAAATGATCAATAATGATTCCATAGGGGCAGCTAGGTGGATAGAGTACCAATCCTGAAGTCAGGAGGATCTGAGTTGAAATCTGACCTTAGATAATACTTCCTAGCTGTGTGAACCTGGGCAAGTCACTTAACCCCAATTGCCTCAGCAAAAAAAAAAAAAAAAAAAAGTAATAATGATGATTCCACAGGAGTGATGAAACAGAACATTTCATGACAAAGAGATGATGGACTATATAGATAGATAAATGTATTTTTGGATGTGACCAATGTGGGAATTTTTTTTTTGGTTTGATCGTGCTGACTGTATGACACAAAGGGTTTTTTCTTTCTTCTTTTACTTCTTCCTTTTCCTTTTCTTCTTTCTTTTTTCCTTCTTTTTTTTCCTTCCTTCCTTCCCTTCCAATGTATTTATTTGGTGTGCCTCAGTGATCCAAATACTACCTCAAAGTCTGCATCTAAAAATTTATCTAAAATATTAGATAATAGTAGCTTTGTCTAAACAAATATATATGTATATATATATGTAACCATTTTAAGGAGGAAAAAATATATTTAAAAACTACTTACTTGTTCAATACTCTTGCTATGCCAAAGTCCCCAAGCTTTGCAACCATTTCATTATTGCTAAGAAAAATGTTCTATAAACAAAGAAAAAGCTATGTGAGTTAAGTCAGGAAAAAGAGTCCACTTTTCTAAGTCACTTTTCCTGGGTTATTTACCTGTGTTTTTATGTCTCTGTGTAAAATCTTCCTATCATGAATATGTTTCAATCCCAGAGAGATCTGCACAAACCAACCCAGAATCTACAATGAAAGAGAAGTTTCTCTATCAATCTGACAGTTGAATTTCAGCGAAATGTCCTAGTGATAAGATACAAAAACAGAGGAAATTACCTGGATATCCTTTGAATAGATCAAATACATTTACTGAAGTACCCACTTTCATCTTTAATTCTGTTCATTTTCTGACAAGGAAAACTTAGGCACAAAGAGCTATACAACTTTACCAGATGAATTCTTCTTCATCATCATCATCATCAATGGGTAACATCTATATAGTACTTACTATGTCCAAGAAACTGTGTTAAGTCTTTACAATTATTACCTCATTTGATCCTCACAACAATCTTGGGAGGTAGCTGCCATTCTTAATCTCATTTTACAGATTGAGAAAATTTAGCCAGACAAGGTTAAGTGATTTGCTCAGGGTCACACATGTAGTAAGTGTCTGAGAATGGATATGAATTCAGTTCTTCTTGACTCCAGGTCCAGCCCTCTGTCTACTGTGCCCTTTAAGTCAGTGAGAATTCAATATAATTCAAAGATAAATGATTAAAAGTAAGGAAGGGAATGAGATGGTTCCTAATTTTGTTTTTCTTACTGAACATTTGAATGTTAATAAGATGCTGGTCATTTCACATGTATTTTCTTTTTCCAGATAAAATCTTGATGATTTTGCAACTCCTTTTGGAGTAGGAGAAAATAGAGAGAGCAAGAATAGAAGTTTTTAGAATCTGGTTTCATCTTGCTTTTTAACATCTCATTTAGCTTCTTTTTTTTTTTTTTTTTTGGCAATTTCTTGCCATAAAATTCAGGGTGCTTTTCAATATGTACTCCATATCTATAGAAATGCCATTCAAATTTTACTAATTCACAAGTGTATGTTTGTTTCTTTGTCATATTAAATACAA
Source organism: Antechinus flavipes (assembly GCF_016432865.1). NCBI lineage: Eukaryota > Metazoa > Chordata > Mammalia > Dasyuromorphia > Dasyuridae > Antechinus > Antechinus flavipes. The sequence goes on along the minus strand of NC_067400.1, from coordinate 545,860,029 downwards.
AAAAGGGGAGGATGTATGCAGGTGTTCTCCAGAGACAAAATGTTAAATTGTAATTCTGGAAGCCCTTTTATGGAGATGAAATGTAGCCCAGACTTTAATAGCAAAGGGAAGTCATATAAATATAGAAGAAATAGCACAGAAGGAAAAGAGGAGACATGTTTCCCATAAATCCAGAAATAATATGTTCCTGCATGAACATAGGAAGAATGCTTGAATAAATTCACAATGGTTTGAAATTTGTGGATTGCTTATTCATATTTGAAATATTTAACAACAAAACTAGAGGCAATGTATAGAATCATGATGGTCTTAAATAGCAAAATATAACAAAAGGACCTCAGGAAAGATGAAGGTAGTAACATTATGGTGGAGTGCTTTAATCCAGAACATTAAGCATCCATCATCCTGGCTCTGATTCTTATTCCTCTCCATAGAAGTACATATCTCTTCCATGATCAGAGCTCCCAAATAGACTTCAACAAAAGCTCTTTATGTATTGGAAATGTGTGGTTGCACAGATGGAGGATGAGAAAGGAGGCCATTTTTCACTCATTCTCTCTCTTCTCTTAATAACCAGTGTAACAAAAATGAAATTTTCTAAAAACAAGGGTTTTTCCCCCCTCATTAGCAAGATTGCATAGATATTATAAGGCAGTTAGTTGCCCCAATGAGAAAAGGATAAGATCAAGTCAAGAGGTTAATATGTTGCATATATAATGTTTTGTTTTTAAATGCTTCCAGATTCTAACTTTAAAAGGGAAGTAACTATTTATCTTTTTAAAAAATCTTTTTCTCAATAGTATTTAATTTTTTCAAATACATGTAAAGATAATGTTTTATCATTCATTTTTGTAAGATTTTGTGTTCAAGTTTTTTTCCTCCTTCCCTTAACCCTTCTCTATCCAAGACAGCAAGCAATCAATAAGTTACACATATGCAATACTTTTAAACATGCAAATGTTCATCTTAATAGCACATATAGACTTAGGCAAGGGAAGGAGATGCTGGAAGTTCCGAGAATGCCAACATTCTATCTCTCAAGATGACTTCACTTTCAATGGAAGATTGTGAATGTATTCTCAGGCTGGAATATGGACTAATTCAGTGCATTCTAATTTGAGAGATCACCTACAAATATCATTAATAATAATCTAATTTTGGAATAATCACTGTATTTTTCTTTCTCCCAGATACTAGATGTTGGTAACATATCTGCTACTGAACCAATTAGAATTCTTTACCTTGTCCTCATCAAAGAGTACTCCATGTTGCCTACTGATCCTCTTCATAAGATCTCCTCCATCACAATATTCCATTACAATGTATAATTTATTCATCTCTGTAAGAAAAAAGGGACATTATTACATTTACTGGAATGACTTTCCTCTATGTATTATTTCTTTAGAAGTAAAGTATTCTAAACTATAACTACAATATTCTTCTATATAATGGGTTAGAAATCTAATTCCCAAAATAATTCATGAAAATACCTAAGATGCACCTTCCATTTTTAAAATTAATAAATATGATTTGTCAATATTTTTTAAAAAGTTATTTTATCTGTGTGTATCCCCCTGTTCTAGAGTAGTTCAAAATCATTTCCTGTTTTATTAAAAAAGGCTTAATTAGTGGTTTTGGCCAAAAAATATCTGATACCTATTAGCCAACCATGTAATGCTGAGCTTCTATGAACTTGGGTTGATCCTTAAATCTAATAGACATACAGTCTAAATACATCTATATGTACCTCTACATCATAAATCTACAGATGGACATACAAATTCTGTATAGAATTTAAGATCTACAAAAGCATATATTATCTCTCATGATTCTTACAACAACTTTATGAAGTAGATGCTTTTATCATCCCAATTTTAAAGCTGAAAAAATTGAGATTGAGTAGGTAAATGATTTGCAGAAAGTTAGACCTAGGAAGTGTAGGAGATAGGATTCAAATCTATCTCTGCTAATCCCAAAACCAACAAACCATCTACTGTGCACTCTGACTCAAATTGGGCAGGAAATGCTATAGAAGTTCAGAAGAGATACTGTTTTAGGCCAGGATGGTCAAAAAAAGGATTCCTGGAAAATGTGGCATTTAAATTGGATCTTAAAAAGATTTGGAGGCAAAAAGGAGGGAGAAGTATTATAAAGGTATAGAGACATGAAATTCCAGGACACAAGTAGAATGTCTAAAGTACAGAATTCCTAGAGAGAGGGAGAAAGATAGTTTAGAAAAATTATAGGGCTGAGGCCAAATGGTGGAGAGCTTTGAATACTAGGCTAACAAGCTTGGACTTTATGTTCTAGTCCAGGGCTTCTTAACTTTTTGTGACATGAATCCCTTGGGGAGTTTGGTGAAACCTATGGATCCTTTATCAGAATAATATTTTTAATGTGTAAAATAAAATATATAGAATTATAAAGGAATAATGATTACAAAGGAATTTTTAGCTATATTGAAAAATAAGTATCAAAATATTTTTTTAAAAATCAAATTCTTGAAATCCAACTTAAGAACCTCTACATAAGCAAAGGATCTCCAATTTTTTTTTATCAAAGAAGAGTTACTTTTAAGTTATCTAAATTTTCATGATTCACCAATACAGGTGTATGTATGGGAATGATAAATACAGATGGAAGGGTGAAAGTGTTCAGAAAATTAATCCTGTTACCCCCATATTAAAAAATGTTTAATATAAATAAAAGTGTGCATTAATCAGATGCTCAGCATTATATATCATCAAACATTTTGTTCAATTTTAGTATGTATTTAGCAAGAACAAATCTCAAGCAGAAGGAATATCAGGAGGAAGAGAAAGAATAGAATACAAATACAATCTAATAGAAAATAACAGAAGAGAAAGAAAATGAGAAACAATAAAGAAGCCAACTGCCTCTCTGGTTCTCTATCATCTCATTGTACAGATAGGAAAACTGCGGCTGAAAAAAGGTTAGATAACTTGCCTAATTTCTAAATAAGTGGTCAAATTCTTACTTAAGCCCATATTTCTGACTCTAAATCCAGTTCACGAACCACCATATATTGTTAAATGAATGAATAAGGTGGGAGTTTCAAAAGAGCTCTAAGTTTTTGTTGTTCATTTGTTTCAATCATGTCCAACTTTAAATAATAGCATTCCATAGAATGTTTAAGTTTTTAATAATGATGATAATTAATATTTATATCATATTTACCATGTACCAGGTACTGTGCTAAGTTTCATAATTATTATGTCATTTGATCCTCATAACAAGACCGGGAGATAGGTACTATTTGACAGAGGTTGAATGACTTGCTCAGAATCATAAGGTTAGTGTGCCTGAGGCTAGATTGGAATTGGAGTGCTCTATCTACTGTGTCAGATGGTTATTCATTATTTGTTCAGTGTACATTTATTACGTGACTTTTGTGTGAGAAGCACTATGTTTAGTACTTATTGAAGTCAGAAGGCAGCATAGAAATTTAGAATTAAAATAACACTAGGAATTACTGCCAAGTGAAAGTAGCTCTTGAAATGTAAGAGAAGTGGGAGAAATTATTTAACTTATAAAAACTTGATTTAGTCACCATTTTCAAAAAACTACTGCCTAAACAATACGATATATATGCATCTAATAAAATCAGAAAACAAACCTTGAAGAGATGTGAAGAATTTGACAATATTTGGATGTTTCATCTTTGCCAAAAGAATGACTTCTTTCTTTGAAGCTTCTTTTTCTTGATGAGGCATCTAAATTAGATTTTAAAAAATAAAGTTTTGGGTGTTTGATTTTTTGTTTATTAGTTTAACTTAAATGAAAAAAAAAAACCACCAGGAAGAAATATAGTTTAGAGATATTACAAATGCTTGTTCTCTGTCACACCCCTAGTCAGCATCCTGTGGATTGTGTCCCTTTTAATTTGCAAAAGCTAAGATATTGGCTGACCCATAGTAGGCAAATGGATAAATATTTGTTATAGTTATCGTGAAGAAAACTAATATTTCTGGAGTAGTCTGTTATATTGCTATGAATATTAATAAGCAAATATTGCATCTGCTATAGCTATTTCTATACTTGCTCATCTTGTGCAAACAAAAAATAATTTTTGGAAAAAAATGTAATACACATACACATAGAAAGACTGCTGAAAGTGGCAGATAATAACTCAGATTCTGGTGGCTGTTATCTCTCAACCTTCCTGACGTTCTCTCTTCCTCAATGAGTTCAGTGACTGACTTGTAATTCTTTAGGTGTCCCCATTTCTTGTCTTTAAAACAGGGGACTTGAAGTCTTCAGGTTATTTTATACTTTACTCTCCCAAGCACTTAATTTTGCTCTGTGATCCAATAATGCTGGACTACTTGATGTTTTTCTTCCTTGAAATAAGACTTGTTCTCCTCCCTTCATGTCTTTTCACGGCTATTTCCCATGCTGAGTCAATTCTGCCTTCATGTCCCTGTCTCTTTGAAGATACAGCTCAGAATCCACCCTCTGCAGGAGCCTTTCCTGTTCCTATCTTTCTCCCCATCTGCTAGAACTTTCTCTTTTAAGATTGTCTTTCATCTCTTTATATATCTTATATGTAAATACCTATTTGTGTGTTATTTCTATCATTAGAATATATTCTCCTTGAGGGCAAGGTCAGTGATTTTGTCTTTCTTTATATCCATATAGTGCCTGGCACATAATAAGCACTTAATAAATATTTGTTGTTGTTGACAGGAAAAAGATTAGTATTGCATATAAATATAACAAGATGATTATTTAATTCCTGACAAAATTCTCACATTTATTATTAAAGAGATGGCTTGTGAGTCCCCAAAATGAAGTAGTAATCACTATGATCCAGCTTGGATTGATCAACAAAAAGTCAGACTTATACCGGTACAATCAAGAAATGCCACAGATGTTCTATGATTAGATTTCAGCAGAGCATTTTACAAGTCTGCATTTTATCTTTTCAAGCAAGATGGAAAAACGTGGGTTAAATGTTAATTTAGTTAAGTGGATTCAAAACTTTTTGAACAACTGTATCCCAACAGTTTTGTCCATTGTTATTAATGACTTGGGTGAAATTGTAAATGGTGCAGATGGTGCAAATCATAGATGGTGAATATCAAATTTGCAAATGGCACAAGGTTAGGATATATGCTGCATAAAAGAACTGAGATATAGGAAGATCTCATTTGGCTAGAACAATGAGCTGAATCTAGGAAAAGGAAAGCTAAAAGAGAAAGATACAAATTCCCAAACCTGAACTCAAACCCCAAGAATACAAAGTACAAGATGAATCAGGTATGACTAGATGACAGTTTGTGTGAAAAAGATATAGGACTTTTAATCAACTGCCAATCAATTGATCAAGCAACAAGCATTTATCAAGCATCTACTATATGCCAGGAAATGCATATAAAAATGAAAATGTGCTTTACTCTTAAGTTGTATATTATGTTGCTAAGTTCCCTCCCCCCCCCCAAAAAAAAAAAAAAAAAAAAAAAAGGTGACCAGGATGGTGAGGGAACTTGAAACCATGATAATAGGGTTAAAAGAATTAGTAGTGTTTAGCCAGGAGAAGATAAGACTTGGATGATAGAAATTGCTGCTTTCAAATAGAGCATTGACATATCAAGAAAGGATAATTATTTTTGCTTGGCCACAAGAGACAGAATTGTGAAGAGGCAAATTTCACTCAATACAAAGAAAAAAGTGACAATTAAAACAATACATATTCCAAATGGGCTATCCCAGGAGGTGATGAGCTCCCCATCACTTAAAGTCTTTAAGAAAAGACTTGAGATCTGTAAAGTATGTCAAGGATAATTCTTATTCAGGTTTGATTGGATTGGATGGCCTCCAAAATCCTTTCAAATGCTAAGAATATGGCATTCTTTATCTAGATTTTCTTGCCTGAAATTAAAATATGTCTCTCATCATCTTACTTTAGCCCTCTCTCTAATCTTTACTTCACTGAATAGTGATTCTGTTCTATATTTACAAACAGATGTTTTACAATCACTGGCCTCCAAAGATTTTTCATTCTTATCTTAATGACTTCAGATGAGCAATTTTTCAATCAGTCTTTAATGTAACAAAATACATTAAAATAAATAAAAATCTGTGTTTTGGAGAATGGGAGTAAAATTTAGTCTGTTTCTGGTAACATTCAGTATGAACTTTGGGGAAATAACAGAGCTAGAGTTTCCCTAATTATTGGAATAAGATTACACAGGTATTTCTTCCAAAATAAGAACAATTGGTCTGGTCTTGCCCTATAAAAAGAGACACAAGCTTGTATGTGCTCAGGGCATTCTATTAAGTCACTAACATAACATTGAAGAAATTTTTGTTACTATGAATAATGCATTTCCTACCAACCAAAATAAACTATTTAGGAACAAAAATATTATGACAAAGCTCACCAATGACTAATCTCTCACAGAAATGTATTTAAGTATAAAGAAGCAACACAACCCTATTTAGTACAACATTTAAAAATTATAACCCAAAACATTTTATTTAATTGAAAACTACCTAATTAAAATTATCAGTAATGAAAAAGAAATAAATAAAAAATTTAGACACAAGGAGATATAGTTTCACTGAGAAAGAAAAATTGAAGAAAAGGCGATCAAGAATCAACAGCTAGGACAATGGAAATAACACAATATTGAGTCAAAATTCAATTCATAGTAAATAAAAAGTTTGGCTCTACACCCAGAAAAGCCTGAATTCAAATTTTGCCTCTGAAACATATTAGTTGTATGACTGTAGGCAAAGCACTTAATTTAACTTATCGGTCACTCTCTGAGACAATAAACTGCAAAAAACGATACCAATCCACACTGTTAAGGGACAGGTCAATTCTCCAAGAGCCTCCACAGCTGTGGATCATAACATATGAAGGCGTTGCAAGGCAGCCTTTGCCGACACAGGTGTTGAGGACTGGGAATGAGATAAATTGGAGGCAGAGGGAAGAGGAGAGAGGTCAGAGAACTCAACAGCCTCTTTCTCCTTGTATCATCCTCTCACAAGAGAAGATCCATTCTGCAGGTCTGGGTTGGATCTCCAACAAGCCACTGTTAGGTGGCTCCTGTGTATTCCAATACACACTAGTAGAGCCCATAACATCCCTATTCCTGACTTAAGTCAGGACAGAAAGAAACCAGAATGAAAGAAAAAGTACCTTGTGTCCTCAAAAATTTACACCAACTGGGGCAATGATAGAGTGCATTCTAGGTATAAGGAATAACTTAGATTAAGGCAGAAAGAAAAGAAATAGAATGCCATGTTTAAGGAACAGCTAATAATGCACATGTAATATATGAAGTATATGTAGTATGTATGTATATGAAGGGGAAAAAATGTGAAATAAATCTAGGAAAGTAATCTAGAGCCAGAATAAGAAGGGCTTTAAATGTGGAAGAGAAGAGTCTTGGAGTTATATTTGTGTGTGTGTGTGTGTGTGTGTGTGTGTGTGTGTGTGTGTGTAATAACTGAATCCACAAGATTCGATGTGATCATCAAAAGGGAGAGTCTAGAGGGAAAAAAAAAAAAGGCTAATAGGGCAGAACTTTGGGGCAGATCCCTGATTGGAAGGAATGACATAGTTAATGATACAGCAAAAGGGACTGAGGGGGAACAACAGTGAGAGAGGTAGGAGGAGGTCAAGAAAGTATAAAAAGTAGCTGTAGTTAAGGATGAGGTCATCATATAGAAAAGGTCATCAGAATCAGCAGTGACAAGATCACTGGCAATCTTTGGAAGAGCACTTTCAGGCTCTCTCTAAGTGAGGTCGGAAGAGAACAATTCAAAAATGAACTATTTTTGAATAATGCATGTTTTCTGTAGTTCCATCATTCCACTGGAACTTTTTAATAACTGTCCCAAGAAGTCTATGCTCCAAAACTATTAGAAGGAGATCTCCTCCTTGCAGTAACAAGCTGCATGCACTGGGGCTAGCTTATATCAATCTTCTAACAACAGGACAAAAGGAAGAAACAAATGAAGAATGAAATAAATAGATTACAAGTCTAGCAGAAAGGTATGATTTAGAAGTCATTCTAGATGTCAATTACTTGGACAACTGCTAAAATACTTTCTCTGCCTTTTAAAAACAGAGAATAAATTATTGGCTTGTTTTAAGTAGAGAAAAATTTCATCCTTCAAAAATGTAGAGAAAGCAGAGAGTTGGAAAAGTAAATATGGACGGGGTTCTGGCCAGTAAGTTAAAATTCACTGCAGTAAAAAGAATGGAAATCTTGAGAGGAAATATCCCCTGTCTTATAATTTGTGAGAGATAATAATAAAAATAGCATTAAGGCTTGCAGGCCTTACAAATATGAACTCATTTGATGCTCATAACAACCTGGGAGATAGGTGATATTATTATCCCATTTTACAAATGAGAAATGGAGGCAAACAATAATAAGAATTAAATTAGAGTCCTCCTGATACTAGGTCCAACACTGCAACACTGAGCCATTGCCTAACTTGAACCCTAGATTTGGGAAGAGCAAATTTCAAAGAGTTTCAAGCTAGGATAGTATTACATGAACTAAAATTCTAAAAGGGAATTCTATAAGGGAAGCCAATCCAGGAAGACTAAGAAACTCTCAGGAATTAAATTTTGAATAAAGGAACAGATGTGAATACACAGGGAACTCATAAACCAACTTGATTCAGAGGTTGTTTTGTTTATTTCATTTAAGTAACAAGATCTCAATGAGGGTAAGTAATGGAAGAAGAATAAAGGAACCTTTGAGAGAGAAAAGGAAAGATACACTAGGAAATGTAGGAAATGTGAAAACAAAAGAGATCAATAAAAATTATTTTTATGTCGAATGAAGATATCAGGAGTTTAGAATGAGCTGAGAATGGTAAGGATAACAAAAAGGGATTTTTAAAAACTATATTAGGAGAATATTATAGAATTCAATCCAATTCAGTTGAACAAACATTTATAAGATATCTTGTGCAGAAATTATCCCTGCCCTAAAACAGATTATATTTTAGATTTGTATCTTAAGAATAAAAAAAATAAGTAAATGAGCAAATACTTGATAATTTTGGTTAAGCTGAGCACTAAGAAAGGCTTCCCAAAAGGTACAAAAGGTACAAAGGCCATGTTAAATGAGCCTCAAAAAAAAAAAAAAAATGGAGCTTCTAAGAGGTGGAGGGAGGGCATTACATGCAGAGGGGAATCATCTGAACCAAAACATGAAGAAAGATAATATAATGCTAAATTTGAAAATTGGCAAAAATATAATCAGCTGCCTTGGTGATTGATCCCATCCATTTCTTATGGGTTCCATTATCTCTATGAATATGATTCCTAGATTTCTAGATATCTCTTTTGCTTCTCAAGTCCCACACCACCAATTGCTTTTTGGATAGCTCTGACTAGATATCCCATGGGCATCTCAAACTCAACCTTCCTAAAAATGAATTTATCTTTCCTCCCTCCCCCAAAACCTTCTTATCTTCCAGTCTCTTTATTATTTATTATCTTGGGTCCCATGCATCATCTTCAATTCCCTAGATTCACAACTAGGTGTCACCTTTGACTTCTCTAACTCACCTATCAAATCCAATCCATTGCCAAATCTAGTCATTTCTACCTTCTTGGCATCTGCAATATATATGTATATCTATATATATAGACATGTATATCTATTTATCTATATCTATCTATCTATCCCCTTCTCTCCACCCAACCTCCCCCCTTCCCCCCACACACACACCTCCCAGTTACTAGCTAGTTCAGGCTCTTATTATCTCTTGCCTAGAGTAAAGCAATAACCTACTAACTGGGTATCTATGAAGGATAGTGCATAGAGTGCCAGATCTGAAGCCATGATGACCAATCTTCCTGAATTTAAATCCAGCCTCAGACACTTACTAGCCGTGTGACCCTGGGCAAACTTAATCCTGTTTGATTTTTTCCTCATCTGCAAAATTAGTTGGAGAAGAAAATGGCAAATTACTGCAATATTTTTATCAAGAAAACCCGAATGGGGTCACCAAGCATCATATGACAACAACAAACTAATCAGTATCCCTTTTTTAAATTCTCTCCCCACTCCAATCCAACTGCCCC